>NW_016837573.1:0-1590 GCF_001698545.2 Rhinopithecus bieti | reverse complement strand
GCAAAGTGATATTTGAGAACCCATTGGGACCTGTAGTGTAAAGGGAAATATACTCAGATAATAACTAGAGAGAAGATTTCTGAGCGATTGCTTTCGATGTATGAATTCATCACACAGAGTTCCACCCTTCCCTTCTTGGAACAGCTAGCTAACACTGATGTTGTGGATTCTGCAAGTTGATATTTGGAAGCTCACTGAGGGCTATGGTGAAAAAGGAAATATCCTCACATGAAAACTGGAAAGAAGCCTTTTGAGATACTGCATTGCAATGTGTGAATGAAAATCACGGAGTTACACGTTTCTCTTCAGTCATCAGTTTGCTAACACAGTTTTCTGGAAATCTGCAATGGGATACTTCTTAGCACAATGAAGCTTATGTGACAAAGGAAATATCCTCAGATGAAAACCAGAAAGAAGCTTTCTTAGAAACTTCTTGGTGATGTGTGAATTCACCTCACAGAGTTACACTTATGTTTCGTGGAGCAGTCCACTAACACTGCCTTGGAGGAACCTGAGAAGTGCTACTTTGGATTGCATTGAGGCCTACGCTGATTAAAGTGATATGAAAAGTTAGAAACGTGAAAGAAGCTTTCTGAGAAACTTCGTTGTGGTCTGTGAATTCATTCCACAGTGTTCCAACTTATTCCTCGGGAAGCAGTTTGCTAACTCTCTTTTGGTGGAATCTGCAATTTGATATTTGGGACCCCATTGGTACCTGTAGTGGAAAAGGTAATATACTCAGATAGTAACTAGAGAGAAGCTTTCGGAGAGATTGCTTTTTTATTTGTGACTTCATCACACAGAGTTCCACCCTTCCCTTCTTGGAACAGCTTGCTAACACTGATGTCGTGGATTCTGCAAAGTGTTATTTGGAAGCTCACTGAGAGTTATTGTGAAAAAGGAAATACCCTCACATGAAAACTGGAAGGAAGCCTTCTGAGATACTGCATTGCAATGTGTGAATGCAACTCACGGAGTTACACGTTTCTCTTCAATCATTAGTTTGTTAACACACTTTTCTGGAAATCTGCAATGGGATCCTTCTTAGCGCAATGAAGCTTATGGTGCGAAAGGAAATATCCTCAGATGAAAACTAGAAAGAAGCTTTCTTAGAAACTTCTTGGTGATGTGTGAATTCACCTCACAGAGTTACACTTATGTTTCGTGGAGCAGTCCACTAACACTGTCCTGGAGGAACCTGAGAAGTGCTTCTTTGGATTGAATTGAGGCCGACGCAGATAAGGATGATATCATCGGTTATAAACGTGAAAGAAGCTTTCTAAGAATCTTCATTGTGTTCTGTGAATTCATCCCACAGTGTTCCAACTTATTCCTCAGGAAGCAGTTTGCTAACTCTCTTTTGGTGGAATTTGAAAATTGTTATTTGGGACCCCTTTGCGATCTTTAGTGTAAAAGGAAACATACTCAGATAATAACTAGAGGGAGGCTTTCTGAGAGATTGCTTTCTGATGTGTGAGTTCCTCACACAGAGTTCCACCCTTCCCTTCTTGGAACAGCTTGCTAACCCTGATATCGTGGATTCTGCAAGGTGATATTTGGAACCTAACTGAGGGCTGTGGTGAAAAGGAA
>NW_016837572.1:0-840 GCF_001698545.2 Rhinopithecus bieti | reverse complement strand
AAAAGCATGTCTCTCAGGCTATAAAAATTGAAGTTGAAATTGAGTAATAAAGTTTATAGCCTGAAGCAATTAAGTCTATTAAAATAATAAGTATTCATTTTATTTCTAAGTAAAAGAGATAAATCAAAGGCTAATAAAACATTTCATTTGGGATAACTTTCTTTTAAGATGGCTTTCATTCTGATTCTGCCGTTACTTTCAGATCACTTAATACGTAGAAGACGACTACAATTTGTGTCGAGATTTAGAGTATAAACCAAGTCTCATTTCATTAACTAATATAGACCAACAGATTGGTTAAGAAAGGAACCATTAATTTTACAAAGAGAGTTGTCCTAAACTGTGACCAGTTTTCCAGTACTTAATTCTTTTTACAATTCATTAGTTTTTTAAATGGCAAATAAAATTGTATGTATGTTGTGTAAAACCTGTTTAGAAATAAGTAGATTGTGGAATGATTACATTGCGCTCAGGAACATATGCATACTTATTTTTTGTGGTGAGAACACTTCTTGATTTTCAAGAATACAATACATTAACTGCAGTCACCATGTTGTGCAATGTATCTCTTAAACTTATTCCTCCTGCCTAACTACAATTTTGAATGCTTTCACTGTCTCCCCAAGCCCCTGCCTCCCAGCCCCTGGTAACCTCCATTCTACTCTCTGCTTCTGTGAGTTCAATTGTTTTACATTCCACATAAGTCAGATCACGTGGTAGTTGTCTTTTTGTGCCTGACTCATTTCACTTAACACAATGTGCTCCGTTAACCTCCTGTGAATCCCAGTTTCTAACCTGCAATTGCTCTAAGTGTTTTCATTCCCTTTTCATGGTTTCTAC
>NW_016837571.1:0-2308 GCF_001698545.2 Rhinopithecus bieti | reverse complement strand
AGAGTCTGTTCTGTCAGTCTTATTATCTCTATTTTATTAATTCCGGCCAGTTTTGCCTAAACTCCAAAAGGAAGGGGTTATAACGAGGCATGTCTGACCTCCCTTCCCATCATGGCCTGTAATTTAGTTTTTCAGGTTGCTCTGGGGTCCCCTTGGCCAAGAAGGGGGGCCATACAGTCAGTTGGAGGGCTTAAGATTTTATTTCTGGTTTAAACTTCAGATTGCAAAATCTGTTATATCTAAGTTTGCCGAGTCTTCTGCCAGCTCAGATTTACTATTGAGCACCTCTTATGAGTTCATTTTAATACAGGAGTTATTGGCCGAGCATGGTGGCTCATGCCTGTAATCCCAGCACTTTGGGAGGCCAAGGCGGGCAGTTCACTTGAGGTCAGGAGTTCAAGACCAGCCTGGCCAACATGGTGAAACCCCATCTCTACTAAAAATACAAAACTTAGCTGGGTGTGGTGGCATGCATCTGTAATCCCAGCTACTAGGGAGACTGAGGCAGGAGAATTGACTGAACCTGGGAGGTGAAGGTTGCAGTGAGCCAAGATCGCGCCACTGCACTCTGGTCTGGGCAACAGAGCAAGGATCTGTCTCAAAAAAAAACAACAACAACAACAACAACAACAAAAACCGGTGTTATTAAGAAATAATTTTAGGCAGATAGAGAGGGTTAAAGGAGTTCTCAGTAAGGCTTTTTCTTTTAATAGAAACAGCTCCAGAAACACTTCTTTTCTAACAGAAAGGCAGCTTGCAAAAACCAGGCCAGCAAGTATTGACATGCGAATGCTGGTGATTAGAAACTAGGTCCAACCAATATAGCCATTCCTGCCCTCTCCTCCTTGTCACCATATGTGCCAGGTGTCACGGTCACCTCCAGATAACTCTGCATGTGCAGGATATTGTGGTGGTCCACATTTGCATATTAAAAGGCTACAGTGGGAGGGCCAGGTTTTTCCCGGGCTACATAAATGACACAGCTGGTCAAACCAATCCCCTGGGCCCTATGCAAATCAAACAGCACCTCCTCTAGCCTCCCAATATAACCAACTACTTTTCCGCCACACATGGGGTTTTCTTTTCCGTTTGGAACCCCTCCCTCTGTCTCTGTATGGGGGAGCTTCTTCCTTCTTTCCTGCCTATTAAACTCTCTGCTCTTTAAAACCACTCCACGTGTATCCGTGTCGTTTATCTACATCAGCGGGAGACCAAGGACCCAGGTGTTCCTCCATTCATTGAGGTGGTATCATTTTGGTGTATTGGGCGGGAATTCATTTATTGGAGTGGTGAGTATGGAGTGAACTTCAACCTCAAATCTGTCCTTTAATCTCAAGGCTCTTTTCCTGCTATCCTGTCACCAAACTTTCCTTCTTTCTTTATCCAGGGTCTCTTACTGTCTCTGTGTGTCAAATGTGCAAGAATTTTTACAGTTCAGGGCAACAGGTCTGTTAGGAAAGATCAGCAACGCTGGTGAGCTCATGGTATTTCTAAGCCAACATCACCACCTAGTGAAAATATAAATCCTCTTCATGAGGCACATTTTTTACAGTAACACTGAGCTTCCTTTCACACCACTAGAAATCAGGCTCTAGGCTACTTCTGTGAACAGGAACGTTCTGCTTTTAGCAGTTAAGAAGTAAAATGTCTTCTGTAGTCAAATTTTAGTCTTGATATTGTCCCATAAGCAGGAAAACGACCATTCAGTTACTGCATTCCTTTAAGGCACCTATTCTGTCTCTGATTAAAACCGTACTTAATTAGTGTAAGGGTAAACTGAGGCTGGAGCCGAACCGGGAACGAAGACACAAGGCAAATGGCAGCGAGAATGGCCTTTATTAGGGCTTGCGGGCGAGGTTCCTCGGTCCAAAGGCGTGGGCTGAGGAAGTCGCAATGAGGGAGGAGGGTAGGGGCTTTTTATAGCCCGAGAAGTAGGGAAGCTGGTTGTGCAAACAGGGCCTGGGGGGTCTTGAAACTACTAGGGCAGGAGTTGAGTAAGGGTCATGAGGAAGGGGTCTTTGGAAACTGTCAACCGAAACTGCTGTTTACAAACTTGTGGAATGCAGGTGAGCTGCAGGTCATGGGGGAGTGTGGTTGCCCAGCCGGAACTCTGAAGCATGTAAGTCTGCGGGTGTGTACAAGGGTGAAGGGAGTCTTTAACAAAAGGCATGCTACGCCGGGTAATGCCGCCATGTTGGGTCTAGATTCCTGCCTAACATTCCGACGTCTTTCGAATAAGAAAATGGGGCGATGTGTTCATCTGGCTGCTTCCTGCTGGTATGGGTCGTCGTGGGGTTCTTCGGAGGTC
>NW_016837570.1:0-3753 GCF_001698545.2 Rhinopithecus bieti | reverse complement strand
CGTCTCAAAAAAAAAAAAAAAAAAAATTTAGCTGGGTGTGATGGCTGGGGCCTGTAGTCCCAGCTACTTGGGAAGCTGAGGCAGGAGAATGGCATGAACCCAGGAGGTGGAGCTTGCAGTGAGCTGAGATTGTGCCACTGCACTCCAGCCTGGGCAACAGAGCGAGACCCGTCTCAAAAAAAAAGAAAAGAAAAAGAAAAAGAAAAAAATAAAGAGACAACACAATCTTATATGCAGAATTTTTAATTTCCACCAAGAAAAACACAGCACTAATAAAGAAATTCATCAAACTTGTTGTGTACAAATTCAATACACAAAAATCAGTAGGAATTCTATAAACAAGCAGTGAACAATTTGAAAGGAAATTAAGAAAAAATTATGTTTACATTAGCATCAAAGAGAAGAAAATACTTAGGAATTAGCTTAACCAAGGAGGTGAAATATGTGTAAACTGAAAACTACAAACATTGCTGAAGGAAATGAAAGAGTACATAAATAAATGGAAAGGCAACACGTTTATGGTCTGGATGACTGATTGCTGTTAAAACGACAGTGCTGTACTACCTAAAGTGATCTCTAGATTCAATGCAATGCCTTTTCAAATCCCAACAGTGCTTTCTGCAGAAATAGAAAAACCCATCCAAAAGTTAATATACAGTCACCAGGGACCCTGATTAGCCAAAACAATCTTAAAAAAAGAAAACCAAAGATTTATACTTTCTAATTTCTTCAAAACTACAGTAATCAAAACAACATGGTACTTTTGTAAGCACAGAAATATAGACCAATATGATAGAATAGGGAACCTAGGGATAAACTCTCACATACATGGTCAAATGATTTTCCACAGGATGCCAAGAACAAGACAGAATAGTCTTTTTCAACAAACAGTGCTGGGTAAACAGGATATCCACATGCAAAGGAATGAAGATGGTGCATTGCCTAACGCCATATAATCATAACTGAAAATAGATCAGAGATCTAAATGTAAGAGTTAAAACTCTACAACTCTTAGAAGAAAAGATCAGGGACAAGTTTCATACCATCAGACTTGGCAATAATTTCTTGACAGTGGCACTAAAAGTGCACGCAACAAATGAAAAATAAATTGGACTTCATCAAAATTTAAACCTTTTGTGTACAAAAGAACTCTACTAAGTGAGTTAAAAGACGATACACAGAATGGAATAGAATACCTTAGAGACAAACAACATTTGGAAATTGCAAATCATGAAAGGACTGGGAATGTTTGGGGGTCAGGTAAGATTATGGTTAAAATATCAATCAGCCCTTGTTCATCCCTGAGCAGATGTGTGGTGGTATTGTGGTGGACCTTTACTGGACACTCTGCCGAATAACTGGAGTGGCACTTGTACTTTAGTCCAGTTGGCTATCCCTTTCACCCTGGCATTTCATCAACTAGAAGGAAAAAAAATAAGACATCATAAAGTGAGAGAAGCCCCTTATGGGTCTTCCGACTCTCATGTCTATTTAGACGCAATTAGAGTCCCACAAGGAATACCAGATCAATTTAAAGTTGGAAATAAAACAGCTGCAGGATTTAAGTCAATATTTTCGTGGATGACAGTGAATAAAAATGTAGATTAAATAAACTACATCTATTACAACCAACAGCAATGAGGTTTTTATGAGTTAAATGAAAAACTCATGTCGGCCCCAGCCCTGAGGCTACCTGACCTGACAAAACTCTTTACACTCTATGTGTCAGAAAGAGAAAAAATGGCAGCTGGAGTTTTAACCCAGACTGGGGTCCTGGCCAAGGCCAGTGGCCTATCTCTCAAAATAACTAGACAGGGTTTCCAAAGGCTGGCCCCAGGTCTAAGGGCCTAGTAGCAATGGCCCTGTTAGCACAAGAAGCAGATAAACCAACCCTTAGGCAAAACCTGAATATAAAGGCCCCCCATGCTATGGTAATTTTAATAAATACCAAAGGACATCATTGGTTAACAAATGCTAGATTAACCAAGTACCAAAGCTTGCTATGTGAAAATCCCCACATAATCACTGAAGTTTGCAACACTGTAAACCCCACCACCTTGCTCCTGGTATCAGACAGCTCAGTTGAACATAACTGTGTAGCGGTTTTGGACACAGTTTATCCTAGCAGGCCCAACCTCCAAGACCATCCTTACAGTAGACTGTAAGCAGTACATGGATGGGAGCAGCTTTGCCAATCCCTGCAAAGTGACTCTGAAGAAGACAACAAGCCTGCTCCAGTCACACCCGGAAGCTGGTCCACGCTCGGCCGAAGCATGAGGAAACTCATGGCGGGACTCATTTTCCTTGAAATTTGGACTTGTACAGTAAGGACTTCAACTGACCTTCCTCAGACTGAGGACTGTTCCCAGTGTATATATCAAGTCACTGAGGTAGGACAAAGGGGTGCTATAGTCCTACTATTTTATGGTTATTGTAAGTGTACTGGAACTCTAAAAAGAACTTGTTTATATAATGTTATTCTATACAAGGTATGTAGCCCAGGAAATGACCAACCTGATGTGTGTTATGACCCATCTGAGCCTCCCATGACCACAGTTTTTAAAATAAGATTAAGAACTGAAGACTGGTAGAGGCTCATAAATGATGCAAGTGTTAGCCAAAACAGGAAGAAAAAAATTAAAAGGGTGCCCAAAGAAGTCACCTTAAAATCTTGGTGCCTGTGCTGCACTAATAGTAGTAAGTTAGGAATAAGGTGTAGTTCTCTTAATTAGAAAAGAGGCTATATGGCAGAAAATAAGTACACCTGTCATAAACTAGGACTGTGAAAGGACCCAGGCCACCTTCACAAAGGAAAAAAATGGCCCTTCCTGTACTAAGGGACAATGTAACCCCTTAGAGCTAGTAATAACCAATCCCCTTGATCCTCGCTGGAAAAGGGGAACGTGTAACCCTAAAATTGGTGGAGCGAGACTGGATCTTCAAGTAAACATTGTGGTTTGAGAAAAGTTTACAAATGCTCTCCTGAGCCAGTATTTCAAACCTTCTATGATAAACTAAAAGTGCCAGTACCAGAAATTCCAGGAAAACCAAGAAATGTGTTTTGCAATTAGCCGAGCATGTAGCCCAGTCTCTCAATGTCACTTCATGTTATGTATGTGGAGGAACTGTAGTGGGAGATCAATGGCCATAGGAAGCCTGAGAATTAGTACCTATAGACCCAGTTCCTGATGAATTCCCAGCTCAAAAGAATCACCCTGATAATTTCTGGGTCCTAAAAGCCTCAATTATTGAACAACATTGCACAACTGGAGAAGGAAATAATTCACTCACCCCGTAGGACGACTTAGTTGTCTGAGACAGAAACTGTATAATGGTACCACAAAAACAGTCACTTGGTGGAGTTCAAATCACACAAAGAAATCCATTTAGTAAATTCCTAAAGTTGCAAACTGTGTGGACCCACCCGGAGTCCCACCGAGACTGGACAGCCCCTACTGGATTATACTGGATATGTGGGCATAGAGCTTAAGCCAAATTACCTGACCAGTGGGCAGGTAGTTGTGTTACTAGCACTATTAAACCATCTTTCTTTCTACTGCCCATAAAACAGGTGAACTCCTGGGCTTCCTTGTCTATGCTTCCTGCAAAAGAGAAGCATAGCTATAAGAAATTGAAAAAAATGATAAATGGCCCCGGAGAGAATCATACAATATTATAGGCCTGCTACTTATGCACAAGATGGCTCATGGGGATACCGGACCCCAGTTACATGACCAACCGAATTATATGGTT
>NW_016837569.1:0-2541 GCF_001698545.2 Rhinopithecus bieti | reverse complement strand
TCCTGGGAGGGTGTGGCTTGAAGACTCGAGGAGCGGAGGGTGCAGATCCCACCCGGGTCTGAGGAGCTGAGACCCAGGAGCACGGGCGGCAGAAGACGGATGTCACCGGCCCGTCAGCCAGACAGGTGGAGTGAACCTAGTTTTCCCCGCCTTGCTGTTTCACTCGAGCCCTGGGTGGATAGGGTGGTGTCTCCCACACTGGCGAGAGTGGGTCTCCACTCAGTCCAGAGGCAAACATGCATCTCACACAGAAATAATGCAGAACCAGCCATCTGGGCACCCCGGGCACGCTCAAGTCGATGCACAAAACCAACGCCGCGCGTGGCCCTGACGTCTGCGTGTTCGCATCACTCCACGCGCATTGCTCGGTCCATCGCCTGGGTGAGTTTGTCAGCTAGTTGTGCGGTTCTGGGGGTCTTTGCCCCGGGTGGTGATGGTGGTGGTGGTGATGACAGGCTCCCTACCGCCCCAGCTCAGGTGCGGAAGGTGATGCCACCAACGGCTCCTTATTTCTCAGATACTTGAGCGGGTGCTCTGTGCAGCCAGTTCCACCTGCAACAGCATCTGTGTTCCCTCCGCCGATTCCATTCGGAGTGTGCGCCTGCCTTCTGTTGGGGCACAGCCTTCTTTCAGGGATGATCTGTGTCCTGTTCGCCTATGTCTCCTGTGGTGTATCTCATGGCTGAATAGTAGCTATAGGATACCTCGGTGGCTGAATGATAGGTTCATTGGAAGGAAAACTTTACACTTTTTTTTCTTTTTGAGATGGCGTTTCACACTCAATGCCCAGGCTGAAGTGCAATGGCACGATCTCCGCTCGTTGCAACCTCTCCCTCCTGGGTTCTAGTGATTCTCCTCCCTCAGCCTTCTAAGTAGCTGGGGTTACAGGCGTTTGCCACCACGCCTGGCTAATTTTTGTATTTTCGTTAGAGTTCGGGTTTCACCATGATGGCCAGGCTGGTCTTAAACTCTTGACCTCAGGTGATGCACCCACCTCGGCCACCCAAAGTGCTGGAATTACGGCCATGAGCCACCGCACCCAGGAACTTAATACCGTTTTTTTTGTTTTTGTTTTTTAATCACAATGGACTTGTTAAATGCCTACATCAATGTTTATTTTTAAAAATGTTATCTGTGACCTTTCAGCTTTTCATAGCACTTCTCGTGTGAACATTTAAAAAAGGCCCTTTAGTCGTGGGGAAGAAGGGGTTATCCCTTTCAGCAGAGGGAGATGGAGGAACAGGCGCTGGTGGGTCTGAGCACAGGCAGTCACCCCAGCCTTGGTGCTTGCTTAGGTCTGTTCTCCGTTCACCGTAGCCGCTTCCACTCTCATTGTCAGCTTAAAAATAAGCATTTTCCTCTTTCTAATCGGAACAGTTAGTTTGTTAACCATCACGTTAAGGTATCGAGAATGATGGCTTTCAGGCCTCAGATATGAGACAAGTAGTAAATGCAGCTGACCCTGAACAACATAGGTTTTGAGCTTCGAAGGATCACTTATGTTAATTATTTTCCAACCAAACCCTTACTGAAAAAACCTGGCTTTGTGGAGGGCCGACGTTTCCTGCATGCGGTTCCATAGGGTGGCCGAGGGGTCCTGTGGATACGTAGATTTGGGTAACCTCGGGGGCGTGTTCTGGAATCCATGTCCCTGTGTACACAGAGGGACAACTGCAGCTTTTTAAAAGTTTGTGTCCTGCCTTGTCCTAAAAAGGCTCCAAGGTGGATGCAAAATTATTTCATTCTTTTGGTTTTCTTGGTGGGATATTGATGTTTATTCTTCAGTGTCCTGAGGGAAAAGAGTTAGTGCTTCAAGAACAAAGCCAGTCTGGAAACATATTGAGATATCCACCTTTTCTTCATGGTTTCACAAAAGCCCATGATCATATTTTATTCAGTTGAACCGTAAGAAACTGCCAATATTTGCTGTTTTCGGCCTACAAAATGGCAAGTTCGTACGATATTAAAAACAAAGGCTTCCTGGATGGGGCGAATAGGAATCAGTAAGAACCTGAAGTTGTCTGTCATGGCCTGTGAGTCACAGGTAAATAAACCTGTGTGAGGGGGCGTTGGCTGTACAGTATTTTCCTTCTGTTTGAGACTGTCAGAAAAAGGCCAGTTCTATTCCTTTGGGTCCCTGTGCCTCACCTTTGCAGCAGAGGGGACTTGCCACTATACCTCGTGTCCCCAGTGCCCAGGAGGCTGATGCCACATAGAAGACCTGCAGGTCGGTGAACGTGAACAGGCATCGGACACGCTGTGCACCTTGGTATGCATCTGAGAAGTGCGTGCTTGCAGCAGGTCAGGGGTGAGGGCATGTTCCATCTCCTCTCCCTTCTCTGGCTTTGCAGGCCTTTGAAGTTGGTCCTGGAAAGTGAAATTAGTTAATGCTGATTAGCTAGACGTCAAAGCTGGAATCAGGCTCATCATTTCCTGCAGTGTTCACAGCAGCAGGTCGTAAACTCGACATGACCTGAACCCAGAGAGTCGAGGTTCCACCCTGCTTTGTGACTCGGTTGTGTGTGGTCTTGAGAAAGTGAG
>NW_016837568.1:0-1908 GCF_001698545.2 Rhinopithecus bieti | reverse complement strand
TTGCACATGTATACATACGTAACCTTCATGTTGTGCACATGTACCCTAGAACTTAAAGTATAAAAAAAAAAAAAAGATTTGACTACCCTGCTGGATTTTAGACTTGCATGGGGCCTGTAGCCCCTTGGTTTTGGCCAATTTCTCCCTTTTGGAACAGCTGTACCCCCACTGTATCTATGAAGTAATTAACTTGCTTTTGATTTCACAGGGTCATAGGTGGAAAGGACCTGCCTTATTTTAGACTATGGACTTGGACTTTTGAGTTAATGCTGAAATGAGTTAAGACTTTGGGAAAATGTGGAGAGGCATGATTTGTTTTGAAATGTAAGGACATGAGATTTGGGAGGGGCCAGGGGATGAACGGTATGATTTGGCTGTGTCGCCACCCAGTTCTCGTCTTAAATTTTAGCTCCTATAATTTCCCTGTGACATGGGAGGGACCCAGTGGGAGGTAATTGAATCATAGGGGCAGGTCTTTCTCATGCTGTTCTCATGGTAGTGAGTAAGTCTCATGAGAGCTGATGGTTTTTATAAAGTGGGGTTCCCCTACACAAGCTCTTTTGCCTGCTGCCATGTAAGACATGACTTTGATCCTCATTTGCTTTCAGCTGTGATTGTGAGGCCTTCCCAGCCATGTGGAACTGTGAGTCAATTAAGCCTCTTTTAAAATATAAATTACCCAGTCTCAGGTATGTCTTTATTAGCAGTGTGAGAACAGACGAATACAAGGCCTGAGTGTACATCTGGCACGTCATGTCTACCTAGGGCCTGGTGTTCACCTGAGGCCTGATATCCACCTGGGACCTGGGCATCCACATGTGGCCTGATGTCCATCTAAGACCTGGTGTTCTCATGGGGCTGGGACATTTGCCTGGAACATTATGTTCAGCCAGGGCCTGAAGTTCAGCCAGGACCTTTGGCCGGTGTTCGCCGGGGACCTGGGTGTCAACCAGGGGCCTGATGTCCACCTGGAGTCCAGTTTCTACCTAAGGACTAATGTCCACCTGGAACCTGAGTGTTTACACAGGGCCTGGTGTCAGCTTGGGACCTAAGTATTTACCTATGGCCTGGGTGTCCATCTGGGGACCTGATGTCCACTTTGGGGCTAGGTAACCTCCCGGTGACTGATGTCCACATGGCTCCTGAGAACCACCTGAGGCCTGGTATTAACCGAGAGCCTCATATTCAGCTGGAGCCTCATGGCCACCTTGTGTGTATCAACCTGAGGACTGATGTCCACCTGGAGTCCAGTGACTTCCTGGGCCGTAATGAACAAACCCATGGGGCCCTGGCATCCACCTGGGGCCTACTGTTCAGATAAGATCTGGAGTTCTCCTGGCCTGGTGTCCACCTGGGCCCCTGGTAGTCATCAGGTCCTAGAAAAAAGAAAAACTTAGGCCCCAGGTGCACATAAGCCTACAAGTAGAAACTCAAGCACCAGATTGATACCCAGGTTCCAGATGGACACTGGGCACAAGATGAACACCAGGCCCAGGGTGAACACTAAGCCCCAGGTGTGTACATAGTCCTCAGGTGAACATCAGGCACTAGATTGACACACAGGCACCTGCTGGCCACCTGGGTGGACAACTTGGGGGCCTGGCTATCAGCTTGAGGCCTGATATACACTTTGAGCCCATTTTCCACCTGGGGCCTGATGTCTACCCAGTGACTGGTATCCTCCTGAGGTCTGGTGTCCATCTGAAAACTGTTTATCCATGTGAACCCTGATGTCCACCAGAGGCTGGATGTCCCTCTGGGGCTAGATGTTCACCTAGGGCCTGGTGTCCACCTGGGGCCTGATTTTCACCAGAGGCTTAGTTATCCACCTGTGGCCATCTGGAGCCAGATGCCCACCTGAGGCTTGGTGTGCACCTCAGGCCTGATATCTACCTGGGTTTGGGTGTT
>NW_016837567.1:0-1331 GCF_001698545.2 Rhinopithecus bieti | reverse complement strand
TTAGCTGTGGGTTTTTCATAAATAGCTCTTGTTATTTTGAGATACATTCCTTCAATACCTAGTTTACTGAGAGTTTTTAGCGTGAAGGCTGATGAATTTTGTCAAAGGCCTTTTCTGCATCTTTTGAGATAATCATGTGGTTTTTGTTGTTGATTCTGTTTAGTGATGGATTACATTTATTGACTTGCATATGTTGAACCAGTCTTGCATCCCAGGGATGAAGCTAACTGGATATGATGGATAAGCTTTTTGATGTGTTGCTGGATTCGGTTTGCCAGTATTTTATTGAGGATGTTCGCATCGATGTTCATCAGGGATATTGACCTAAAATTCTCTTTTTTTTGTTGTGTCTCTGCCAGACTTTAGTTATCAGGATGATGCTAGCCTCATAAAATGAGTTAGGGAGAATTCCCTCTTTTTCTATTAATTGGAATAGTTTCAGAAGGAATGGTACCAGCTCCTCCTTGTACCTCTGGTAGAATTCAGTTGTGAATCCATCTGGTCCTGGACTTTTTTGGTTGGTAGGCTATTAATTATTGCCTCAATTTCAGAACTTGTTGTTGGTCTATTCAGAGATTTGACTTCCTCCTGGAATAGTCTTGAGAGGGTCTATGTGTACAGGAATGTATCCATTTCTTCTAGATTTTCTAGTTTATTTACATAGAGTTGTTTATAGTATTCTCTGATGATAGTTTGTATTTCTGTGGGATCAGTGGTAATACCCCTTTATCATTTTTTATTGCATCTATTTGATTTTTCTCTCTTTTCTTCTTTATTCATCTTGTTAGTGGTCTATCAATTTTGTTGATCTTTTCAAAATCCAGCTCCTGGAGTCATTGATTTTTGAAGGGTTTTTTATGTCTCTATCTCCTGTAGTTCTGCTCTGATATTAGTTCCTGCCTTCTGCTAGCTTTTGAATTTGTTTGTTCTTGCTTCTCTAGTTCTTTTCATTGTGATATTAGCGTGTCAATTTTAGATCTTTCCTGCTTTCTCTTATGGGCATTTAGTGCTATAAATTTTCCTCTACACACTGCTTTAAATGTGTCCCAGAGATTCTGGTATGTTGTGTCTTTGTTCTCATTGGCTTCAAAGAACATCTTTATTTCTGCCTTCATTTTGTTATATACCCAGTAGTCATTCAGGAGCAGGTTGCTCAGTTTTCATGTAGTTGTGTGGTTTTGAGGGAGTTTCTTAATCCTGAGTTCTAAGTTGATTGCACTGTGGTCTGAGAGACAGTTTGTTGTGATTTCTCTTATTTTACATTTGTTGAGGAGTGTTTTACTGCAAATTATGTGGTCAATTTTAGAATAAGTGTGATGTGTTGCTGAGAA
>NW_016837566.1:0-2681 GCF_001698545.2 Rhinopithecus bieti | reverse complement strand
CTCCGCTTTTCACGCTCTGGTGTTCCTTCATTGGATTATTTGCAGAGATTACCGGAGCCCTGTGTTGGGCACCAGAGACCAGCCTGGGCAAACAAGGGAGACCCCGTTTCTACAAAAAAAAAAAAAAAAATTTAGCCAGGTGTGGTGTCGTGCACCTGTAATCCCAGCTACTCCATGAGAAATCAGACAAAACCTGGCACCAGAGACTGATTTTCTTCTAAAATGCTTTCTCCAAAATATTTTAAAACAAAAGGGGCAAATTGGAAAGGAAATATTTTGGGCCCCCCAAATCACTAAGATAAAGGGAAAAGTCAATCTGGTAACTGCTTAGGGCAAACCTGCCTCCCATTCTATTCAAAGTCATCCCCTGCTCACTGAGAAGAATGCATATCTTATTGCTTCCTTTGGAAAGGCTCATCGGAAACTCAGAAGAATGCAACAGTTCAATCTCTCACCTACCTGTGACCTGGAAGCCCCCCATCCTGGCTTCGAGTTGACCCACTTTTGCTTCAGGTTGTACCGGATCAAACCAGTGTTCATCTTACATATGTTGATTGATGTCTCCTGTCTCCCTAAAATGTATAAAACTGTCAGATACACTCAGTTTCTCTTCCAAGGTTTGGCATGTTAACGGTCTTGTTTTTTGTTCTGGAACTCAACTTTCTTGTTCTCCATGCCTCCTTGCCCTTAGTTACTGTAAACAACCTTCCTGTCGGTTCTGATCAATAACTCACATCTGTTCCCTTGGTTACCTGCTCTGCACCCATTTCTCCCTTCGAAACCACACGTCCCACGGTTGTAACCCACATCCCCCTTCCGCCTTCCTTATTTGGGAAAATATTCACTAATAGCCAACCGGGTCAGTTTAGAGCTTGAGGTCTGGCCCCAGCCCATGCCAGAGGTAGGGATTGCGTTAGGAATAAAAACCCCTGCTTTCCTTTGTTCTGTGTGCTCTTGCGATTATGATTCATGTGAGCAGCAGGCTTCTGCAGAAGTAAATTGCGTTGCTGAGAAAACTTTCACTTGAGTGCTGGTTTCACTATGCGGCACCGAGCATTTATCTCCAACAAAACCAAGCTGTGCTCTGACCACTTGGGCAACTGTCATCAGGACATCCTGAGGCTGTGTCATGCACAAGCATCCCCAACCTTGGCAAAATAAGCTTTCTAAATACTCTTATCCCCAAATTCTCAGGGAGACTGATTTGAATAATCATTAAACTCTGAGGCTGCACTCCAGCCTGGGCGACAGAGCAAGACTCTGTTTCAGAAAAATAAAATAAAATTAAATTAAAAACTCCGGTCTCCGGCACAGCCGACTCAGCGTGAATTACTCTTTCTCTATTGCTCTTCCCCCGTCTTGAGAAATCGGCTGTGTCTAGGTAGGGGGCAAGGTGAACCCGCTGGGCAGTTACAGAATTGTCATTATATTGCTTGCAATTTTATATCTATATAATGCACAAATAGCTATAACTTTGTATACAAGGTTAAATGTGAATGTCCTCCTTGCATGGTCAGATCTCAGCGCAGGAAGGACGCACCCGCTACAAACCGCTAGGCCAAAACGGGCATTCTGCCCTCATCCAGCCTCACGTGATCGCAATCTCTTGTCACTCAGGGCCTGAGGGGGCGGGGCCTGAAGCCCCATACAATCAGGGGCGCTGGGGTGGGGACCCTTCAATCAGGCGCGCCGCCGGAAAGAAGAGGGCGGCTTCCGGGATCTGGCTGGCGGGCGCTTTGTCTCGCCTTCGCCACAGTAGTCTCTTCCTGTTAGTCTCCGCTGCTACTTCTTGGCTCTGCAAGGCCCAGGTGGCTCTGCAGCAGCCTCTGCCACCTGTGACCTGCCGGTATTGGGACATCCCTAGCTGACGCCAGGACACCCGGAAGCCGAGGAATGGTGAGTGGACTGTGCCTAGCTTCCGGAAGTGGGGAAAAGGGCTGGCTGAAACCTGCTGGAACCAGCCATCGGCTGCGGAACCTGCGGACCGAGTCGCTGCGGCAGTCCCCTTCTGTGCAGGGCCGGGCGGGGCGGGCAGCGGGACCCCTGCGTCCTGTCTGTACCTGTGGGCGCCACTTCCGCCGGCCGGAGCCCTCTCGGGAACCCCGCGCCTCCCCGACCCAGGTAGTGCGGTGACCACGGGAGGGTGATCCGGGAGAGCCCCGACTCGGTGTGCGGGGTTCCAGCGTGGGAGGAGCTGTGGTTCATGGAGCTTCCAGTCCCACCTTTCTCCCCCTAAAATTAACCTGAGGCTTTGTTAAAACGTTAAACGGTGTGTTTGAGCAAACGGCGATTCATAAACCGGGTACCGCAGTCATGGTTTGTGGTTTTTGGTCCACAGGAGGGGCGTAAATGAGAGGCTTTGATAAGGGTAATGAGGAAGGAAACCTTTTTTTTTTTTTTTTTTTTTTGAGACAGAGTCTCTCCCTGTCCGCAGGCTGGAGTGCAGTGGTGCAGTCTCAGCTCACTGCAACCTCTGACTCCCGGGTTCAAGCGATTCTCCTGCCTCAGCCTCCCAAGTAGCTGGGCTTATAGGCGCCCACCACCACGTCCAGCTAATTTTTGTATTTTTAGTAGAGATAGGGTTTTGCCATGTTGGCTAGGTTGGTCTCCAACTCCTGACCTTAATTGATCGCCCGCCTCGGCCTCCTTAAGCGCTGGGATTACAGGCGTGAACCACATTG
>NW_016837565.1:0-1332 GCF_001698545.2 Rhinopithecus bieti | reverse complement strand
TCTCTACTAAAAATGCAAAAAAACTAGCCTGGTGTGGTGGCGGACACCTGTGGTCCCAGCTGCTCGAGAGGCTGAGGCAGGAGAATGGCCTGACCTGGGAGGTGGAGCTTGCACTGAGCCGAGATCACACCACTGCACTCCAGCCTGGGCAACAGAGCAAGACTCCGTCTCGGAAAAGAAAAAAAAGAAAAAAGTGGCAAACACCCCATGTCTGCCCTGGATCCGGCCATCTCCACGGAGTGGACAGAGCTTGGGAAAAGCTCACTGTAGAGGCCCAGAAGGCCGAGCCTGGCCTTTGCTCAGCAGATGAGCAAGAGGGTCAGCCACCCTAATGAAGAAGCCCATATTTGCTCTGTTACTGATGATATCCACATAAATTTCTATTTTGTCTCCCACACAGAACTGGGATCTATGTTTGAGCAAGCAGCTCATCCCAACAGTCCCTCCATGCCATCATTTCCCTGACCTCCCCCAGAAGAGCCAAGCCAGGCAGTGTCCCCACACGGGCACTGGTGCCCAGGAAGATCCTGGTCCTGACCCTCTAAGATGCCCGCACCCCTTGAGGGACAGATTTCACCTAAAGCGCAAAGCACGTGGCTGAGGGCCAAGGTTGGGCATGCCGTGAGCACAAAACAGAGTTCACAGGCCCAGAGGTGCCCCCCCACACTCAGACCCTGCACAGACCTCCCAAGCTCTGCCTGTGTCTCCTGCCTGGTTTATTTCCTTCCCCCCTTCTACTGTGTTGGTTTCTCAGCCACCACCCACCACCACACACCCCTCTCTACAAGCTTGGTGGACTGAAAAGAGCGGGGGCGGGTAAGATCTGGGCTCTGGGGCCAACATCCTGCCTGAGACATTAGTTCCAACCCACCCAGCTGTGATGTGAGCCCCAGAGATTTCTCAAATGTGAGATGGGAAGGTGACTGAACCCACTTCCCAGGACGGCTGTGCAGACTGAGATTACATATAGCCACACCTCGGCATCCAGCACACCTGGGACCCCAGTCGTGTTGCCCCTGATGGGAATCCCTCTATGCCCCCTCTGCTACCGGAGCCAACTCCCAGCAGTAGCTGTGGAGGGTGCATCCTCTATTCCCACTCCACTCACCTCCCATGGCTCCACGCAGTGACCTGCCACACAGCAGCCAACAGCAAATCCGGCCCCATTGGATAATCGACCACACACACACACACCCCCACTTTGGGGCGTCTTCCACTTGCAGTTCCAAAGCAGGGCGAGAAACCGCCCTCAAGGGCGCTCACCTGTTCCTTATTGCACGTAATTACCTGCCACGCAGGGCCACCAGCAAACCCAGCTCCACCATCCAGGTT
>NW_016837564.1:0-1787 GCF_001698545.2 Rhinopithecus bieti | reverse complement strand
GCCATTCGGTGACATCAGGGTGATCACAGCTTAGAGTCACTGATTAAAAACAGGTTGCCACACCAGTCTTGCTGCTACCTTGATCTGAGCGTTGGCTTAACAACTCATATTTCGCCAAACTTCTGAGGACTGGTGAGTTCTAAAATCAGGCTCTTAGAGATTTTTAACATTACAGCCATCTGTATACATTTGTCAGTGCCTCTGGTTGTAAGCTGGTTGATGGTAGGGATCATCTCTTCCATATTTTAATTTTACATAATAATGGGGACCATGTTTTCTTGACACCGTACCTCCCTCTGTCGTCGCCCCCGCGCCTGGGCTGTGGCGGCCGCCTCACGGGTCATTGTCGCCCTCGCCCTCCACCTCCGCCCACCAACGCCTCTTTCCCTTTCGCTGCCGCCCTCCGCCGGGTTCACGCGGGACCCGCGCTTCCTTATCCAGAAACCGAGGCGGGGAAAGGGGGTGCCGGAGCTGCTGGGAAATCCCGGCTTTCATTCCTGGCCATCGCTGCCTATCCACATCGCGGCGCTGCGGGGCCCTCCTGGCAGGGGCTACAGGCCGCGAGCTACTCCGCAGAGGACCCGAAGGAGGCGCCGCCGCCCGCAGCCCAGTGCGCCTGTCCGCAGAGGTGAAGTGGAACTCGGCGGCGGACAGCGGGCGCCCAGGCTGGCAGATAGCTTGATGGCAGAGGGGTGCGCGAGCGAAGGGTGGTGTGTCGGGTCCTGGCGAAGGGAAATGGCCCTGTCGTCTCCTCTAGTCACCCCGAGCCCAGCGCCACCATCTTGGTGGAAACACGGATCTCCCAGTTGATTTTCTAAGATCAAAGACACCTTCCCTCGAGTGTCTTCTGGTACCTCTACCATCTTCTCCAGCTCCACCACTCGCGTGTCCCCTGGCATCTCAACCTCCTATTTTACTCGAGCGTACTCTGGTACCTCTACCATCTCCTCTAGCTGATGATTTTCTGAGACCACAGCCACCTCTACCACTGGAGTGTCCTCTGGGACTTCACCTACTTCACTCGGGTGTCCTATGCGACCTCAACCCTTGAACTCTGGAGAGGGAGGTTGCAGTGAGCTGAGACTGTGCCACTGCACTCCAGGCTGGGTGACAGAGCGAGATTCAGTTTCAAAACTAATAATAATTAATTAAAAAATAAAATAAGTTATGACAGCACGTTCCTATAATCCGTCTCAATAAATAAATAAACAAGTCCAGCCTGCCTGTGCCTCAACTGCTCTTCCCCACAACCCACCTTGGGCATGCTTGAGAACATCCTTCTCCAGCCTATTTGCCTTGGCACGGGTGGGCCTGACCGGCAACAGGCAAGTGAGCTTGTTGTCCAGGAGAGGCACACGAGGGAGGGCCTGGTTCAACACATCCACTGCCTTGCCCAGCACAAAGCAGGAGGTGGAGATGGCTGCACTGTCTTTAGCTCAAGGCCCTTGTTGCCTGTGCTCTGGCTTCCTCTGCATCAGACTAGCCAGTCAGGTAGAGGTTTCTCTCCCACTGGCAAGATGGGGCCAGACATTCCTGCTGGTCCACCTGGGATTAAGAGCAAAGGTCAGGGCCGGGCGCGGTGGCTCAAGCCTGTAATCCCACCACTTTGGGAGGCTGAGACGGGCGGACCACGAGGTCAGGAGATGGAGACCATCCTGGCTAACACGGCGAAACCCCATCTCTACTAAAAAATACAAAAAAACTAGCCGGGCGAGGTGGTGGGCGCCTGTAGTCCCAGCCACTCGGGAGGCTGAGGCAGGAGAAAGGCGTGAACCCGGGAGGTGGAG
>NW_016837563.1:0-1168 GCF_001698545.2 Rhinopithecus bieti | reverse complement strand
GGAGGAAGGGTGAGGAGGAGGAAGGGAAGAAATAGGAGCGAGACAGGCAGCGTCCTTGAAAGCCAGGAAGGGAGGAGAGGGAGGAAAGAGGCCAGGGGCTCAGAAAGCAGATAGGGAAGGAAGGGGCTCGGGGGAAAGGGGAGGGGGTGCGCACTGCCCGGTCTCTGGCAGTGCTGGCTGGTCCTGCTTACTCCCCTTCCGCTATGTGGCAGAAACTCGGAGTGGTGGCACCCGCAAGGCCCGGGCAGCCCGACCCCTGCGGCACTTTGTGGAGCAGCAAGGCCTGGCCCTCCGAGGCCCCCGTGCCAGGGGAAGAGAAAGAGGACAGAGGGAGCGAGAGGCAGGGCAGCGAGAGACCCCAGCCAGTGCTCTTTTCCTCGCGTCAGCCAGAGCCAGGGTCCTGCACCTCCGGCGGCAGGGGTGGGCCCTTACCTTCCACGTCCTCTTCTGCGGTGTCTTTGAGGTGGCAAAAAGCACAAGCACACGTGAAAGAGAAAAGCCAGCGCGGCTGCAGGGGAGCAGCGGGCAAGGGGCCCACCCCTCTCACTCGGACCCTCTTCCCCAGGGTGTGCCTATGGGGGCCTACAAGTGCCGCGACCTGGGGGCCGGTGAATCGATGCCTGGGGAGGGGGTGGAAGGGACTGGTTGCCCAGTGGAGCCCCTGCCCTGAAGACCTGGTGGAGAATAGGAGGGACACGGGGACCTCGCAGGGCAAGGTGGGGGGCTAAGGGCACTGGGTCTCATCTGTCCCCTGGTCTGTCCTCTTGGGTCTGGCAGGGCCAACCTTGGAATCTGAGACCCTCCCCACCAAGAGGGAGTTGCAGCCAGGGTGGGTGCAGCCCCTTCGCTTGGTGCTTTCCGCAGCCTGACCCCTGCCTTTGAAGTCTGTGTTACTGGGTGGAACTAGCAGGTCATGGAATGACTACAGCCCTCAGGCCTCAGGAGCCTCCCCCGGCAGCGTGATGTCTAATTCCTTGCTGGTCTCAGCCCCAGGAGCTGCTACCTGAGTCCAGAATGCCCACCACAGCCCCCATCCACAGGCCAGGAACCCAGGCGAGCTCACCCCTGACCTCTCCGAGGCCTGCCCTCTGTCACATGGCTGCTCTCCTGAGACCGGGATGGACCCCTCTGCTACCTCTCCCTGGCTACCTCTAGGGCCTGCCTGGCC
>NW_016837562.1:0-1171 GCF_001698545.2 Rhinopithecus bieti | reverse complement strand
TGATGTTCGCTGTGGGACCCACTGGACCCACACAGTCCCTTGTCTGGGAGTGGCATGGGGAGCCTTCTGCCCTTGGGCAGTTGTGGAAAATGAAGGGGCCCTGGAGGGCTGGCTGGGGAGACTATCTTCCCTTCTGTTCAAAGGGGTCCGGGCACTGGGAATTCTCCCGGAGTATTTCTTGTTCTGGCTGGTCCTCTCGAGGCCTCACTCTCCTTTTGCCCTGAGTGTTCCCAGGAGGGACAGTCCATCTACATATTCTCCAGGACCGAGGACCCACTGTTCTTCCTCAGTGGCCCAGGAAAATGAAGCCCCCTCCTGTAGGGACATCTCAGAATGGTGGAGTCCACAGTCCCTCCCCGAGAGCCATGGTTTTCACAAGCACAGAGGCTGCTTTGGAGACAGTAGATCATTTTCATCCCCAACACCAAACACACTCCTGCTCAGATGGCATTATTCCTAAAGCAGCCTCACTGGTTAGACTGAAGGGCCACGGTAGCCCAAGTGATGAGCGGGGTAGAACGGAGCAGTCAGGAGAGATCTTGTTCCCCATAGGAAACTGGGCATCTCTGTGGCCCTGAGCATCCCAGGAGGCCGATCGTACAGAGACCTCTGGTGCCTGATCCCAGTTCGCATCCACATCCCTGGAATAGCCCACGATGGGCCCTTCACCCTTGGCAGGTGGACACCATTCGACCTGCCAGGGCAGGTGTGTCCCCATTTCATGGCAACTGGGGATGACGGGATTCTCTGTCCAGGTCCCACTGTCCTCAAGTCCTTGGGGTGATGCCCACCCCTGCTTGGGACTGGAGACTCTAGAGACTCCTGCAGGTGTGGGGCCCTAGGTCTGGCGCCTTTTTACCCGGGGGCGGTGGTGGAATCGGGGTTACACAGCCAGCCAGCATCTGGGAGCCTGGCGGGAACAGTTCAGGTGTTCTCCGAAGCTCTCAAGTACAATGTAACTTTTAGATGATTTTGTCTCACAGGATGGTAATCGTAGAGGATGCAGATAGTTTGCAGGCACAGGAGCGAGAGAATATCATCATGAACTATGAGAAGGTACAGGTCGGTCTGCTCCTTGGAGGGAGGTCTCTTCCAGTGAGCCCTGGTCAAAGGGTCCTGGGCTCCCTAGGAGCACAGGGTGGGCATGGGTGGCCACTACCCACAGGCCCTT
>NW_016837561.1:0-1788 GCF_001698545.2 Rhinopithecus bieti | reverse complement strand
TATAGTTTATATTATTAGTCATATTTATATTATAGCTATTTATATTATAATATAGCATATTATAGTTTAATATAATTATAATTAATAATATAATATAGCATATTATATGTAGTTTCTAGTCATAAAATACAATACAATGGAAAATGCAGATTCTCTCCTCATCCAAGGATACACCATTTGCCATACGTCCATGCAGCAGCCCTATACACAGATATCCTGTTCACGCATTTTTAAAACAAATTTTATACATATTGTTTTTTCGTCTACTTTCCACTCAATGATAAATCATGGCTATTTCCTATTTTAATAAATTTTTCACAGTATATGTCTTTAGGCAGCTAAGCACAATGTGAGTGAAACTTCATTTATTTAATCTATATTTACTATGAGAAATTTGGTTTGGGGTATTCCTTGTAGTTGGGCAGAGCTGCATTTTCAATGACATGAAAAAAAAAAATGTAAAGCTTTTGATAAATATTGCCAAACTATCATAAAGAAAGGAAGTGGACATATTTAGAACTTCACCATCAATTTATAGCAGTTTCTGTTTCCTCACCTTCTTACCAGTAATAGCTATTATGATTAATATGAATATTTCAGACAATGAATTGATAACTTATTGTGATAAATTGTTTTCCTGGATGATCATTCACATCAATATTTTTCCTTTATTTATTGAGTTATTTGTAGTTTTCAAATGGATTCTGATTCATGTTCTTTCACCATTTTCTTTTGTGGTATTTTATTTCTTCATGCTTCATAAAAATTCTCTATAATTTAAGATTCACAGTTGTTGGTCATACGTGTTGCACATTTCTTTGAGATGACTGTTCACTCATTTATTCAGTGCCTGCTATTTCAGGCACAGTAATATGGAAAATACAATGGTGTAGAAGGTGGAGGTCTCTGTCCTCATGGAAGCCCCTGCCTGGCAGAGAAAAACACTGGATAACCAAGCACACATAGTGGAGTGTAATGAGCATTATCATAGGAGAGGCGCGAGTACTGTGCCAGGGATATTGCAAGAAGTTGGAGGCAGGGAACAGCACATGCCGAGGCCCTGAGCCAGGAAGGAACATGACACATTTGAAGAACAAAGAGAGGATCAACATTGCTGGAAAATCAAATGTAAGTTGAATAGAAATGAAAATGACAAGGTGGGAAGGAGTAAATCATGCACAACCTAGTAAGTCAAGGATTTGGGCCTTATCCTAAGGACAAAGAGAAGCTAAATATCTAGGCAGAAACATGTGGTAGCAAGCATGGTGTTTTAGTACTTTACTTATTATAGATAATGGATTAGCAAAACTCAGTACTGTAGCCAGGAAAACCATTTAAGGCTATTGATGAATGCAGGTGATTTGAGCAGAGGAGTAAGGAGTAGATAACTTTAAAAGACATTTACATGCTATTTTTTTTATTATACTTTAAGTCCTAGGGTACCTGTGCACAATGTGCAGGTTTGTTACATATGTATACATGTGCCATGTTGGTGTGCTGCACCCATTAACTCGTCATTTACATTAGGTATATCTCCTAATGCTATCCCTCCTCCCTCCCCCCTCCCCACAATAGGCCCTGGTGTGTGATGTTCCCCTTCCTGTGTCCAAGTGATCTCATTGTTCAATTCCCACCTATGAGTGAGAACATGCGGTGTTTGGTTTTCTGTTCTTGCGGTAGTTTGCTGAGAATGATGGTTTCCAGCTGCATCCATGTCCCTACAAAGGACACGAATTCATCCTTTTTTACGGCTGCATAGTATTCCATGGCGTATATGTGCCACATTTT
>NW_016837560.1:0-2310 GCF_001698545.2 Rhinopithecus bieti | reverse complement strand
AAGTTGAGGCGGGTGGATCACCTGAGGTCAGGGGTTCAAGACCTGCCTGGCTAACATGGTGAAACCCCGTCTCAACTAAAAATACAAACATTAGCCAGGCATGATGGCGGGAGCCTATAATCCCAGCTACTCGGGAGGCTGAGGCAGAAGAATCGCTTGAACCTGGGAGGCGGAGGTTGCAGTGAGCCAAGATCGCGCCATTGTGCTCCAGCCTAAGTGACAGAGCAAGACTGAATCTCCAAGAAAAAAAGAGGGAAGGAAAGACCATATCTCAGGAGGAGGTAAGGACCATAGCTCCTCTTCTTCAGAGGGAAGCTTCCGAATGTATCTGTTTCCCTTGCCCTGAGCACCTGCTGTTACAAGTAGGTCAGAGGTCCCCCAATGTCGGCATCTGCGACTGTCCCCGTGTCCCACGTTCCCGAGGCCCTCACCACCTGCAGAGGACCCCCAATGTTGGCATCTGCGACTGTCCCCATGTCCCACGTTCCCGACACCCTCACCACCTGCAGAGGACCCCCAATGTCAGCATCTGCGACTGTCCCCGTGTCCCACGTTCCCGAGGCCCTCACCACCTGCGCTCCGGCTCAGACCCGGGAGCACGGCAGGTGGAGGAACATCAGCAGGCGATACTGATGTTCCAGGCTCTTCTACCCCTGTTCACCTCTTCATCTACGCAGGAAAGTAACAGCTGCCGCCCACCTTGCCCAACAAGGAGCCTAAGTGACCGACAAGCTCTGTGTGAATCGCAAACCACTCAAAGGTAGGAATTAGAAAGATCCCTCGATGTACAAGATCGTTAGAAATAACACGAGATCATATAGGAAAGTAATTATAAAATGGAAAAAGCTGCAAATGATGCATCTATGACAATTTACTAAGGAGGAATAAATTATTAAGCCCCCTCCATCCTCCAGTAATAGAAATTTAAAGTGCAATCTAGGAAACAAGACAGTACTTTCTTAAGAAAACATCTGTCTTTTCCTCTAAGACCTAAAGAGACAACTGCGAGGTGGGCCCCATTGTCCCAGCCTTCTTTCCAGCTGTGGGAGGGGAGCCAGCACCATCACCTGCCCCTTGTAGTTGGTGGGAATGCCGCCCATGTTATAATGCACGGTGGGGAGGACAGGGATCGGCTCCTTCGTGACGTCCACACCAGCGAAGATCATGGCGGTCTCTGAAATGCCGGGCAGGCGCGTGGCCAGCTGCTCTGGAGGCAGGTGGTGCAGCTGCAGGTAGACGTGATCTTTCTCAGGGCCACAGCCTCTGGGAAGACAGAACGAACACCATCACATAAGGCAGAGAACGGCAACGGCAGGAGACCTCAGAATACGTCATCTTGGAAGCCTGTGAGTTTCAACATGTTTTGATACTGAGGAAAATTTCCCCTCATTTATGGTTGCCCTCTCATCAAATCTTTTCTAAGCATCTACTGTGTGCCAGGGATAATCCTAGGTGCTGGGACACAGCTGAGACCCAGAACAAAAACTCTGACCTACCTGAACCCACACTCGTCTCAGGGATCACAGCCTGCTGCGGCTGTCCTTGGTAAGCGCATTAGAAAGGGCTCTATGCCAAACACAGTTGTCCCTGCGTATCCGTGGCAGGTTGGGTCCAGGACCCCCATGGATACCAAAATCCGTGGATGCTCAAGTCCCTAATACAAAATGGGAGAGTATTTGCATATAACCTATGCACATCCTCCTCTATACTTTAAATCATCCTCATTTAAAGTTTTACATTTAAGCTTTACAACAACTCCAGGATTACTCATAGTACCTAATACAATGTAAATGCTACGTAAATAGTTGTTACACTGTGTTGTTTAGGGAACAATGACAAGGAAAAAAAGTCTGCATATTTGTAAGGATGCAATTTTACTTTCAATACATAGTTGGCTAAAACCACACAAAGGCCATACCAGCAGATATTACATTCAAGAACAGGGTCAGGAATGAAAGAGCTGCAAACTGTTTTACTGAAAGCCAAGTAACCCACACCCTTTGAAAACCTGCCGAAAAACACCTGTGGGCATCAGACGCGACACCCAAGGCTCACGTGCCGACTTCAGGTTGCGTGTGCGTCTCTCTCCCCCGCACTCTGTCACATACTCACCCACACTAAGAGAAACTCTGTTCCACAGATCTGAGAAAGAAACTGGCTAAAATTTTCAAAATGTAGGTCTTCTTTAAGAAAATACCACAGACTAACAGACCCCTGTCAGCAGCTGAGAGAGGTGGCTGTGCACGTGGGCCTGCACACAAAGGTGAAGGCGAGCGGTGCTGGAACTCAACAGAAGCAACCCCAGCCCAT
>NW_016837559.1:0-1329 GCF_001698545.2 Rhinopithecus bieti | reverse complement strand
AGTCCCAAAGACTGGACCTCCCTCATCCCTTTTCACCTCTCCATACAAAGGCACCACCCACATGCAAATCCTCACTTAGGCACCCACAGGAAACCACCACACATTTCCTTAAATTCAGGGTCCTGCTCACATGGGAAATGCCCTGTGAGAGTCACGGACATCCTGTGCAAGAACATGAAGCACCTGTGGTTCTTCCTCCTCCTGGTAGCAGCTCCCAGATGTGAGTGTCTCGGGGATGCAGATATGACGATATGGGAGGCTGCCTCTGATCCCAGGGCTCACTGTGGGTCTCTCTGTTCACAGGGGTCCTGTCCCAGGTGCAGCTGCAGGAGTCAGGCCCAGGACTGGTGAAGCCTTCGGAGACCCTGTCCCTCACCTGCGCTGTCTCTGGTGGCTCCATTAGCAGTACTTATGGCTGGAGCTGGATCCGCCAGCCCCCAGGGAAGGGACTGGAGTGGATTGGGTATATCTATGGTAGTGGTGGGAGCACCTACTACAACCCGTCCCTCAAGAGTCGAGTCACCATTTCAACAGACACGTCCAAGAACCAGTTCTCCCTGAAGCTGAGCTCTGTGACCGCCGCAGACACGGCCGTGTATTACTGTGCGAGAGACACAGTGAGGGGAGGTGAATGTGAGCCCAGACACAAACCTCCCTGCAGGGAGGCGGAGGGGCGGGCGCAGGTGCCGCTCAGGACCAGCAGGGGCGCGCGGGGACCACAGAGCAGGAGGCCGGGTCAGGAGCAGGTGCAGGGAGGGCGGGGCTTCCTCATCTGCTCAGTGCTCTCCCTCCTCGCCAGCACCTCAGCTGTCCCCAGGGCTGATATCTGTGGTTCTGCTTCCTCACATTCTCCTGCCAGAAAAGAAATGAGGAAGGGACATTTTCCTCTTACAATTGAAGTTGCACCGATTACTAGGAACTTTCCTACAAGTTCCTGCATGGCCCATTATTCCTTATATTCTAATGCTTCTCACCACCTCTTGGTTTGTATCATAAATTGAATTGTGCCCTCTTTGAAGTTCATATGCTTAAACCTTAAATTCCATGGATCTATATTGGAATTTTAATGATACAATTAAGGTTAAATGTGGTCAGAAGTGTGAGAACCTAATGCAATAGACGTGCTGTCTTTATAAGAAGAGGAAGAGACACGAGAGACCTCTCACTTTTCACGTGCACGCAGAGAAGAGGCCATGTGGAGACGCAGTGTATTAGAAGGTGCCCCAGTGCATGCCAGGAAGAAGCCGCACCAAGAACCAACCCTGCCAGCACCTTGATCTTCAACATTCAGACTTCAGAATTGTAAGAAAATCAGTATTTGTTGTTTCA
>NW_016837558.1:0-602 GCF_001698545.2 Rhinopithecus bieti | reverse complement strand
AGGCTTGAGCCACCGCGCCCGGCCTAAACCTCTTTTCTTTATAAATTACTCAGTCTCAGGGATTTCCTTCCTTCCTTCCTTCCTTCCTTCCTTCCTTCCTTCCTTCCTTCCTTCCTTTCTTTCTTTCTTTCTTTTTTTGTGATGGAGTCTCACTCTGTCACCAGGCTGGAATGCAGTGGTGCAATCTTGGCTCACTGCAACCTCTGCCTCCTAGGTTCAAGCGATTCTCCTGCCTCAGCCTCCTGAGAAACTGGGACTACAGACATGTACCACCACGCCCAGCTAATTTTTGTATTTTTGGTAGAGACAGGGTTTCACCATGTTGGCCAGGATGGTCTTGATCTCTTGACCTCGTGATCTGCCTTCCTCGGCCTCCCAAAGTGCTGGGATTACAGGTGTGAGCCACCGCACCCGGCCCCCAGTCTTCTCAGGTATTTCTTTATAGCAATTTCGAAAATGGACTAATATATATGAGGTTACACATTTATATTGATGGGGGCGTAGGAAATACTACCCCAAAATATGGCACTTCGGTGTACTGAGTATTTGAAGCTGAAAGAAATTGAGAAAATCTCAGAAGCAGAAGTCTTTCTGACCTTTTC
>NW_016837557.1:0-2882 GCF_001698545.2 Rhinopithecus bieti | reverse complement strand
TATCAGCCTGTTCATTAAAAATTTGAAAGTTCTCAGAGAGTCCAGTGGTATGATCTTGAAGTTATCAGAAACTTGTATTCAAGGGTCGTTGTCAGAGTCTTTTCCATATATCCCCTTGAAGAAAAAGCAATTTTGGACCATAGCTGACTGTAAATACTTTGAGGAAGAATCAAAGCAACTGTCTGGGAATGACAAAGATTTAAAATGACTATGGTTAAAAATCTAATGAGACTTTTATTAGGTTTATTATGGCAAAGACACAACTCACATAGAAATCTAGTTACTTCTGTGGCATATGACACTATGACTGATAACGTATTCAATTTCCAGAAATGTTATATAGTTTTTAGAATACTCATTTTTTAAATTTTATTTATTTATTTATTTTTGACACAGAGTCTCACTCTGTCGCCCAGGCTGGAGTGCAGTGGCACAATCTCTGCTCACTGCAACCTCCGCCTCCCAGGTTCACACCATCATCCTGCCTCAGCCTCCGGAGTAGCTGGGGCTACAGGCGACTGCCACCACCCACAGCTAAGTTTGTTTTTGTATTTTTAGTAGAGACGGGGTTTCACCATGTTAGCCAGGGTGGTCTCGATCTCCTGACCTCATGATCTCCCCACTCGGCCTCCCAAAGTGCTGGGGTTACAGGTGTGAGCCACCGCTCCCAGCCTAGAATACTCATATTTTTAACATTCCCATAAATATTATTTAGAGAAGGTTTAGCATCACTTATCCCTCATTTGAAAGTGCTTTATATATTTTTTAATATATCAAATAAAGTGCTTTTTCCATTCAGCTTCTGTTTCCCAACTGGATTACTGAGTTCTTGGTGTAGCCCATTAACAGGTAGGGCCAAAAAAGTGTAGTCTTACATATGTTGAAAACGGTCCTTAGGTAATTCCAGTACTTCTACCTGAAAATCATTGATTTAGTTTTAAGTTCTACCTATTACAACAAGAGTTTTCCATTTTCGTTACATGTTTGTAGTATCAGGGAAGACTTAAAAATTACCAGTGTCTCTGTCCCTCTCCAGACCTTTAAACTGGAACTCATGGGTGAGGCTTGAGCAGCCACTTTTAAAAATGTTTTCCAGTGATTCCAATGTGTAGCTATATTTCCCATCAGATTTCTCTGATTTCTTGTGGCCTCCACTTTTTTTTCTATTTTGGTATCATGATTATTCTCAGGTCTCATTTCCTGTCTTATGCTTTATGTCCCCTGAGTTAGGGACCTTGCCATTTTCATTTCTGTATCTTTTCTGAACACATGAATTGGTCATCAGGAAAGTGTCTCAACCACACACAGATTGTGTTTTGAGTCTTAGGTTCACAGGTAAATCCTAAAGTCTTTTTTCTCCATGAGGTCAGAGATTGCTTGTGATGAAGGGTGTGGTTAAGTCTGTAGTGCAGATGGTGGAGGGGAGTTCACCCTGTTTTTAGGCATAACATTGGAACTAAGAATTTTTTGTCTATGTGGGTGAAGGGGCAGGATGTGTAGGAAAACAGTTCTAGTTAGGATGGAGGCATTATACTAGGAAATAGAGGTAAAGGGAGTGAGAAGGATTAGTAAATAGAAGAAATGTGAACTTACCAAATAGGCTAGAGTAGACCCCTGGAGATTCTCGATTAAGTGAATTAACTAGATTTTAGAAAGTTAATGAGGCAATCATATGCAAGGAAGGTTTCAAAGTCTGGAGACAAGAAGTCAAGCAGCACTTTGAGAAGTGGTTGAGCTTTATGGAATGGAGAGAATTACACTATTGAGAGATGTTAAAAATAATGAAAACGGTTTCACAATGTGAAATTGTGTTTCTCATTTGAATCTGAGAAACAAACAGGCAGAGGCTGAAGATAATTATGTCTAAAAGACAGTGGGGTACAGGGAGCATAAAGGCCAGGGAGAAAGGGAACTGCAGGAATTAGTGCTGAGAAGCAGGAGTTTGGTGGAGGAAGGAGGAGATCCAGTCCCAGATATAGGCCAATAAGTCTTTTCCCTCTCCCAAGCATGGCAGTCAGCCCTGGAGGACACAGGACAAGAGAAAAGCCCATCATACCTGCCAGTCTTCCTGAAATACAGAAATGACATCACGGTTGCTATATCGGATTAACCCAGGGTAGATGTCCTCTTCTTAAAGGAGCTGTCGTGGAAAGAATGGAAAAGAAGGAATGGAGGTGATGTCATTTTACTGGGGGAAGCCTCAGAGCAAGCATGCAACATGAGGTGCTGTATAATTGTTTCTTCAAGGAATATATTATTTCTGTTGGAAAGTTGATGGGAGATGATCATATTCTTGCAGTTGATTCCCCCTCTCACCAAGTTTCTCAGTTGGTGATCAGTCCTCTGTCAATTCTCTACCGCATTCAGATATTTCAGAAAGCTTTCAGATGTGAGAAAGGCTGATTGCTATTTTCTATGTCATTGGAAATTTCCGCTTTTCCACCTTTTCATGGTTGCATATTTTTCTCAGTGTCTCTGTGGTGGCAGCCGTGAATGAGACCCTGCCAGGTTTTCATGGCAGGGACATGATTGACAGAAGGCCCAGGTCAGTGCATTTCAAATTCCCCACCTCCTTTGCACAGAAAGCTTCCTTCCCACAGGCTCCCAGCAAGGGCATGAAAGTAAATCTAGTTCTCTGAGGCTGTCTTTTACTTTAATGTGTAACTGGTGGAGGACTCCCCATCAGCCTTGCAAATACTCTCTTAGAACTGCATTGATACCTAAAATTTCTTTCTCTTTCTTTTACACAGGAGTCAGCTTTGCATAGTGGTCTGTGAGTTCTCCCACACTACCTTCATGCCTGCCCCACATTCCCTCACAGGTGTCTTCCCTGATACATTATCTTATATGTCTAATCCCATCCTGGATGCATCTCAGCTGGT
>NW_016837556.1:0-1399 GCF_001698545.2 Rhinopithecus bieti | reverse complement strand
ACCATTTGACCCAGCCGTCCCATTACTGGGTATATACCCAAAGGAGTATAAGTCATGTGCTATAAAGACACATGCACATGTATGTTTATTGTGGCACCATTCACAACAACCAAGACTTGAAACCAACCCAAATGTACATCCATGACAGACTGGATTAAGAAAATATGGCACATATACACCATGGAATACTATGCAGCCATAAAAGGATGAGTTCCTTTCCTTTGTAGGGACATGGATGCAGCTGGAAACCATCATTCTCAGCAAACCATCACAAGAACAGAAAACCAAACACTGCATGTTCTCACTCATAGGTGGGAATTGAACAATGGGAAATCTTGGACACAGGAAGGGGAACATCACACCCTGGGGCCTGTCATGGGTTGGGGAAGGGGAAGGGATAGCATTAGGAGATATACCTAATGTAAACAAAGAGTCAACGGGTGCAGCACAACAACATGGCACATGTATACGTATGTAACAAACCTGCATGTTGTGCACATGTACCCTAGAACTTAAAGTATAATAAAATTAAATTAAATTAAATAGTTGACCCTAGAGACTATGCCTTGGTTATGACAAATGCTGTGACTGCATTTCACAGTAATTATTCTTCCTCTCCGCCCTGAAGTAGAGTTTTGTTCTCCCATATTTACAATGAAAACCTGTTGAAATTCTTTGGGAATACCTCAATTTCAGAGCCTGTTATTTGTCTATTCAGGGATTCAAGTTCTTCCTGGTTTAATCTTGGGAGGGTGTCTGTGTCCAGGAATTTATCCATTTCTTCTGGATTTTCTAGCTTATTTGAGTAGAGGTGTTTACAGTGTTCTCTGATGGCAGTTTGTATTTCTGTGGGATCGGTGGTGATATCCCCTTTATCATTTTTTATTGTGTCTATTTGATTCTTCTCTCTTTTCTTCTTTATTAGTCTTGCTAGTGGTCTATCAATTTTGTTGATCTTTTCAAAAAAAACCAGCTCCTGGATTCATTGATTTTTTGAAGGGTTTTTTTTGTGTCTCTATCTCCTTCAGTTCTGCTCTGATCTTAGTTATTTCTTGCCTTCTGCTAGCTTTTGAATGTGTTTGCTCTTGCTTCTCTAGTTCTTTTAATTGTGATGTTAGGGTGTCAATTTTAGATCTTTCCAGCTTTCTCTTGTGGGCATTTAGTGCTATAAATTTCCCTCTACACACTGCTTTAAATGTGTCCCAGAGATTCTGGTATGTTGTGTCTTTTTTTCTCATTGATTTCAAATAACATCTTTATTTCTGCCTTCATTTTGTTATGTACCCAGTAGTCATTCAGGAGCAGGTTGTTCAGTTTCCATGTAGTTGTGTGGTTTTCATTGAGTTTCTCAATCCTGAGTTCTAATTTGATGGCACTTTGATCTTAGAGACAGTTTGTT
>NW_016837555.1:0-1268 GCF_001698545.2 Rhinopithecus bieti | reverse complement strand
GACAGTCTCACTCTGTCATCCAGCCTGGAGTGCAGTGGCACAATCTCAGTTCACTGCAACCTCTGCCTCAGCTCCCGAGTAGCTGAGACTACAGGCGTGCGCCACCATGCCTGGCTAATTTCTGTATTTTTGGTAGAGACAAGGTTTCACCATGTGGGCCAGGTTGGTCTCTAACTCCTGGCCTCGAGTGATCTGCCACCTCAGCCTCCCAAAGTGCTGGGATTTCAGGGCCTAGTCCCCGTAGGGGGCCAGAAAGTAGATTTTTTTTTTTTTTTTTTTTGAGATGGAGTTTTGCTCTTGTTGCCCAGGCTGGAGTGCAAGGGCATGATCTCGGCTCACCACAACCTCCACCTCCCAGGGCCCTCAGTTTCCCAAGTAACTGGGATTACAGGCATGCGCCACCACGCCTGGCTAATTTTGTATTTTTAGTAGAGACGGGGTTTCTCCATGTTGGTCAGGCTGGTCTTAAACTCCCGACCTCAGGTTATCCGCCCCCTTCAGCCTTCCAAAGTGCTGGGATTACAGCCGTGAGCCGCCACACCTGGTCTGAGAGTAGATTTTTAAATATGCCAGAAAACAATGATATGAGGTAATGGATGATATGTTAATTAGCTTGATTTAGCCATTCCACAATCAGTATACATATATTGAAACATGTTGTACACTATAAATGTATATACTTTTTATTTTTTATTTTTATTTTTTAGACAGAGGGTGTCATTCTGTGGCCCAGGCAGGAGTGCAGTGGCGTTATCATAGCTCATAGCAACCTCCAACTCCTGGGTTCAAGTGATCCTCCTGCTTCAGCTTCCCGAGTAGGTAAGATTACAGGGATATGCCACCACGCCCGGCTACTTAAAAAAAATTGTTTTTTGTAGAGATGGGGGGGGGGTCTCACTATGTTGCCTAGGCTGGTCTTGAACTCCTGGCCTCAAATGATCCTCCCACCTGGGCCTCCGAAAGCACTGAGATTACAGTTGTGAGCCACAGCACCCGGCTTACACTTTTTGTCAATTAAAAATAAATACCTAGGCTGGGCACAGTGACTTACACCTTTATTCCCAGCACTTTGAGAGGCTGAGACCATCAGATCACCTGAGGCCAGGAGTTCGAGACCAGCCTGGCCAACATGGCGAAACCCCGTCTCTACTAAACATACAAAAATAGTGGTGGTGGCGTGCACCTGTAGTCCCAGCTGCTCGGGTGACTGAGGCATGAGAATCACTTGAACCCAGGAGGCCACTGCACTCCAGCCTGGGTGACGGAGT
>NW_016837554.1:0-1325 GCF_001698545.2 Rhinopithecus bieti | reverse complement strand
TAGCCTTATAGTATAGTTTGAAGTCAGGTAGTGTGATGCCTTCAGCTTTGTTCTGTTTGCTTAGGGTTGTCTTGGCTATGTGGCCGCTTTTTTGATTCCATATGAACTTTAAAGTAGTTTTTTCCAATTCTGTGAAGAAAGGCAATGGTAGCTTGACAGGGATGGCATTGAATCTATAAATTACCTTGGGCAGTATGGCCGTTTTCACAATATTGATTCTTCCTATCCATGAGCATGGAATGTTCTTCCATTTGTGTCCTCTTTTATTTTGTTGAGCAGTGGTTTGTAGTTCTCCTTGGGGAGGTCCTTCACATCCCTTGTAAGCTGGATTCCTAGATATTTTATTCTCTTTGTAGTAATAGTGAATGTGAGTTCACTCAAGATTTGGCTCTTTGTTTGTCTGTTATTGGTGTATAGGAATGCTTGTGATTTTGCTCATTGATTTTGCATCCTGAGACTTTGCTGAAGTTGCTCATCAGCTTCAGGAGATTTTGGTTTGAGACAATGGGGTTTTCTAAATATACGCTCATGTCATCTGCAAACAGGGACAATTTGACTTCCTCTTTTCCTAATTGAATATTCTTTTTTTCTTTCTCTTGTCTGATTGCCCTGACCAGAACTTCCAACACTATGTTGAATAGGAGTGGTGAGAGAGGGCATACTTGTCTTATGCTGGTTTTCAAAGGGAATGCTTCCAGTTGTTGCCCATTCAGTGTGATATTGGCTGTGGGTTTGTCAGAAATAGCTCTTATTATTTTGAGATATGTTCCATTAATACCTAGTTTATTGAGAATTTTAGCATGAAGCGCTGTTGAATATTGTCGAAGGCCTTTTCTGTATCTATTGAGATAATCATGTGGTTTTGTCATTGATTCTGTTTCTCTGATGGATTACGTTTATGGATTTGCATATGTTGAACGAGCCTTGGATCCCAGGGATGAAGCCGACTTGATTGTGGTGGATAAGCTTTTAGATGTGCTGCTGGATTCAGTTTGCCAGTATTTTATTGAGGATTTTCGCATCGATGTTCATCAGGGATATTGGTCTAAAATTCTCTTTTGTGTGTGTGTCTCTGCCAGGCTTTGGTATCAGGATGATGCTGGCCTTATAAAATGAGTTAGGGAGGATTCCCTCTTTTCTGCTGATTGGAATAGTTTCAGAAGGAATGGTATCAGCTCCTCCTTGTATCTCTGGTAGAATTGGACTGTGAATCCATCTGGTCCTGGATTTTTTTTGTTGGTAGGCTATTAATTATTGCCTCAATTTCAGAGCCTGTTATTGGTCTATTCAGTGATTCAACTTCTTCTTGATTTAGTCTTGTGAGG
>NW_016837553.1:0-2075 GCF_001698545.2 Rhinopithecus bieti | reverse complement strand
ACCCTCCCAAGACCAAACAAGAAAGAAATTGAACCCCTGAATACACCAATAAGTTCTGAAATTGAGGCAGTCATAGCCTACCAACCAAAACAAGACCAGGACAAGACAGATTCGCAGCCAAGTTCTACCAGAGGAACAAAGAGGAATTGGCACCATTCCTTCTGAAACTATTCCAAACAGTAGAGAAAGAGGGCCTCCTCCCTAATTCATTTTAGGAGGCCAGCATCATCCTGATACCAAAACCTAGCAGAGACATGACAAAAAATTCAGGCCAATATCCCTGATGAACATCGATGCAAAAATCCTCAATAAAACACTGGCAAACCAAATTCAGCATCACATCAAAAAGCTTTTCCACCACGATCAAGTTGGCTTCATCCTGAAATACAACACAGGTTTAACATGCAAATCAACATAATCCATCAAATAAACAACCAATGACAAAACCACATTTTCATCTCAAATAGATGCAGAGAAGACCTTCAATAAAATTTGAGAGTGCTTCATGCTAAAAACTCTAACTAGGTATTGATGAAACATCTCAAAATAATAAGAGCTATTTATGACAAACCCACAGCCAATATCACACTGAATGGGCAAAAGCTGGAAGCACTCCTTTTGAAACCTGGCACAAGACAAGGATCCCTTCTTTCACCACTCCTGTTCAACATAGTATTGGAAGTTCTGGCCAGGGCAATCAGGCAAGAGAAAGCAGTAAAGGATATTCAAATAGGAAGAGGGGAAGTCAAATTATCTGTTTGCTGCTGACATGATTTTACATTTAAGAAAAGCCCATTGTCTCAGCCCAAAATCTCCTTAAGCTGATAAGCAACTTCAGCAAAGTCTCAGGATACAAAATCAATGTGCAAAAATCACAAGCATTCTTATACACCAATAATAGAGCCAAATCATGAGTGAACTCCCATTCATAATTGATACAAAGAATAAAATACATAGGAATACATTGAAAAGGGATGTGAGAGACCTCTTCAAGGGGAACTACAAACCACTGCTCAAGGAAATGAGAGGACACAAACAAATGGAAAAACATTCCACGCTCATGGATAGGAAGAATCAGTATCATGAAAATGTCCATACTGTGCAAAGTAATTTATAGATTCAGTGCTATCCCCATCAAGCTACCATTTACTTTCTTCACAGAATGAGAAAAAACTACTTTAAATTTCATATGGATCCAAAAAAGAGCCCGTATAGCCAAGACAATCCTAAGCAAAAGAACAAAGCTGGAGGCATCACACTACCTGACTTCAAACTATACAAGGCTACGGTAACAAACAGCATGGTGCTGGTATCAAAACATAGATAGACCAAAGGAACAGAACAGAGGCCTGAGAAATAACACCACACATCTACAACCATCTGATCTTTGACAAACCTGACAAAAAACAAGTGGGGAAAGGAATCCCTATTTAAAAATGGTGTTGGGAAAACTGGCTATACACAGAAAGACAAACTGGACCCCTTCTTTACACCTTATACAAAATTAACTCAAGATGGATTAAAGACTTAAACATAAGACCTAAAACCATAAAACTCTAGAAGAAAACCTAGGCAATACTGTTCAGGAGAGGCATAGGCAAACACTTCATGACTAAAACACCAAAAGCAATGGCAACAAAAGCCAAAATTGACGAATAAGATCCAATTAAACTAAAGAGCTTCTGCACAGCCAGAGAAACTATCAGAGTGAACAAGCGACCTGCAGAATGGGAGAAAATTTCTGTGATCTATCCATCTGACAAAGGGTTAATACCCAGAATCTACAAGGAACTTAAATTTACAAGAAAACAAAAGTCGTCAAAAGTAGGCAAAGGATATGAACAGACTTTTCTCAAAAGACTACATTTATGCAGTCAAACACGAAAAAAGCTCAACATTACTCATTAGAGATATGCAAATCAAAACCACAATGAGATACCATCTCACGCCAGTTAGAATGGCGATCATTAAAGTCAGGAAACAACAGATGGAGAGGATGTGGAGAAATAGAAATGCTTTTACACTGTTGGTGGGAGTGTAAATTAGTTCAACCATTGTGGAGGACAGTGTGAAAA
>NW_016837552.1:0-337 GCF_001698545.2 Rhinopithecus bieti | reverse complement strand
AAACATCTTCAGATAGAAACTGGAGAGAAGCTTTCTGAGGAGCTGCTTTGTGACGTGTGCATTCCACTCACAGAAATATACCTTTCTTCTCCTAGTGGATTCCGGAATACCTTTTGGAGAAAAAGCTACCAAGAGATATTTGGGAGTATAGCGATGACTATGTTGAAAAAGGAAATATCCTCATACAAAATCTGGAAAGTAGATTTCTGTGAAACTGCTTTGTGTTAGACATATTTATTCGTCTCACATAGTTAAAACTTTTGTTATATGACGCAGTTTGGAAACTCCGTCATGCACATATCCGCAAAGGGACATTCAGGACCACATTCAGGACAAC
>NW_016837551.1:0-2539 GCF_001698545.2 Rhinopithecus bieti | reverse complement strand
GGTGAAAGACTACTGATGTCATTTTATCTGGGCCAGTGCTAAGGATTAAAAATGTCCATGCCAGATCAAGCGACTTCAGAGACTTACTTTTCTGGTTGAAGTTATGTACAATTGCTCTACTACATTTATAAACTGGTTGAACTCTGAAAATGTATATGTCAATTAATTATTTGGAACCTAGTATTCATCTATCATTTTTTTCCCTAAAAGAAAGCCTTATATCATGTAAAAAAGCTCTTGGGCCTTAACAAACAGTCTAGTGAATCAACATTTAAGTGCAGTTCTTTATTACTTCATTTGTGAGTGAATCTTACCAATCTCAATATCTCCCTCTCTTCTTTCTCTCCATATATTAATGACTCTACCACATATTACTCTTTTTAGTTCAATGGCGTAATAGCTAAAGCATTAAAAATGAATGTAGCAAGACTCCACATGTCTTCCTAGACTTATTTTTCTGATACAAATTAGCAATAATTACGCTACAATTTATAATCTAGTTACCCTAAAAATTGACATGTTAATCAGTTATTTATTTCAAACCTGGTATTCAACTTTTCTCTAGAAATGAGGTTTCAAATGTTTGTAATGAAATTCTTGGGCCTGTGAAAAAAACTTAATGAATCAAGTTTATATACATTTCTTTACTCCTAACCCTAATCCCCAAGTTACCATTTCTGGCAAAATTTACATAAGTTCAACTTCAGTTTGTAAATACCCACCTTGCTTACCCTTGTAATTTTCTGCTTGCTCAAGTTCAAATACCACCAAGAACTCTTCACCAATCATGGATGTCTTTTCTGCCCCTCAGATACGATTAAGTAACTGCAGACCTAAGGCAGGGGCTCCATCCAATCTGATGTTGGGTTTGCCTTTGGGAAAGTAACCTCGTGTGGTAACAGAGGAAGAGACCAAGGTTCTACTAGCTTTGTTCTTTTCTGTTGACAGCTCCTCAGCTCCCTGCCCACGGTTACCTCTCCTATGCTAAGAATAGGACTGTTTCCTTTCTTGCCTCACTCATATTTTCCTAAGGTTTTTGGCTGCTGCTAAATAAGAGTGACCAATGCAATAGGAATAAGAACCATTGCTCTTATGATATGTTCCTTTTTTATCCAACTAGATCCAAAAAGGATAGAAAGGTAACTGCAGATACTACGGTAATTAGACTTTAGAAAACAGTGTCTAAGACACCCTGTGTTGTTATGGATGCTCCAGACAATGAACTAGGCAAATCTGAATCTCTCTTCTCTACATGTATACTATTGTGTGTGTGTGTGTGACATATGTGTATATGTCTACATATATATGTTTACATCTAGCTTTTAATTTATTTAGACCTCACTTTTTATTGAAGGATGCTTCATGAGTTATTGTCATTTCACTGAAGGCAGTGCTAATGGAGTAAAAAGGTACACAGACATATAAACACCACATGGTTTTCTCTTTTATTGACACTATTAGCAAAAACATCTTTTGCACCAAAAGGAGTAGTTTTTCCATAAAAATAAAATACCAAATATACACATAAGTAATGGGTGAAAGCATGCAAATCCTACCATATATGTCCAGTAAGTAAATTCCAACAATTAACAGACTCATTTTTCAATGGCCAATTAATTAAACAATGATGATATAAAAATTAAACCTATCTACATATTAGAAATACATTTTAATTCACCCATGCCTCCAAGGTACTATAAAATGAATACAGCCAGGCGCAGTGGCTCACGCCTGTAATCCCAACACTTTGGGGGGCCGAGGCGGGCGGATCACGAGATCAGGAGATCAAGACCATCCTGGCTAACACAGTGAAACCCCATCTCTACTAAAAAAAAATGCAAAAAATTAGCCGGGTGTGGCGGCGGGCACCTGTAGTCCCAGCTACTTGGGAGGCTGAGGCAGGAGAATGGCATGAACCCAGGAGGCAGAGCTTGCAGTGAGCTGAGATTGCACCACTGCACTCCAGCCTGGGCGACTGAGCAAGACTCCATCTCAAAAAAAAAAAAAGAATAGAGAAAAATTTTATTTACCGGCTTAAGAAATCAATACTACATATTCAAATCATGTACTACTGCTTAATGAGCAATTACAGAATTCACACCTTGATGTTTCCTTGCAAAAGAAGTGGTAATACATAACACAAAGAACCTCTTTAAAAATTAGTCACTGATTAAACACAAACTTCTTATAGCTTCTGTAACATCTAATTAATTTTTTTAATTTTCTTGAGCATTACACTATAATTAACTTGCATCAGACTTTTCCTATAACTTTCATTTTTCATGATTTATTTCCAGTAGAAGTCTGAACATGCCTGTGAAAACCATCCATCAGGTCCTTCCTTTCACCCATCATACTAGTCTTTCCTGTCCATGAGACAGAGGCAAGTAGCTGTGGGCCTGAGGAAAGGCTGCATCCAGTGAGTTGGTGCGTTTGGGGTTGGGTCCGGGCACCAACCTCACATGTTGACAGAGGTCTGGACGGTGAGAGACAAGTCCTGTTCCATTAGCTCCATTCCTTTCTGCCCAGGGCTCCACTG
>NW_016837550.1:0-3765 GCF_001698545.2 Rhinopithecus bieti | reverse complement strand
AAAAGTGAATATTCCTAGATAAACACTAGAAAGAAGCTATCAGTGAAAATGGTTGGCCACGTGTGCATTCATCTCACAAAGTTGAACATTTCTTTTCATTCAGCAGGTTGAAAACCCTCTGTTTGTAGAATCTATGAAGGAATGTTTCGGAGCCCTTAGAGCCCCATGGAGAAAACAACATATCCCCAGATAAAAACTAGAAAGAAGCTGTGTGTGAAACTGCTTTGTGATGTGTGGATTCACCTCACAGAGTTAAATCTTTCTTTGATTCAGCAGGTTGGAAACACCCTTTTAGCAGAATCTGTAAAGGGACATTTTGGAGACCATTTTGGCCTACCGGGAAAAACTAAATATTCCCAGATTAACACTAGAAAGACGATCTGTTAAACTCCTATGTGTTGGGTGAATTATCTCACAGAGTTAAAATTTTCTTTTGATTCAGCAAGTTAGACATACTTTTTTTGTAAAATCTGCTAAGGGACATTTAGAAGCCCATTTTGGCACAAGGGAAAAAACAGATTATCCCCAGATAATAACTAGAGAGAAGTCATCTATGAAGGCCAGACTCTTGCCTTTCGAAGGCCATCTCAGGCCCAGCTCACCCCTCACAATGGCCTTTCCGGGCCCAGTTTGTCCACTTTTGGTGGCCTCTCCAGGCACAAAAGCTCCTCAAGTCGGCCTCTCCAGACCCAGCTGCAGCCTCCTGGCATGCTCTCCAGTCCCAGCTCTTCTTCCCAGCTGCATCTACAGGCCCAACTCCTCCCTCACAGCAACCTCTTTGGACTCAGCTGCCGCCCAGCTCCTGGCAGCCTTTGGAGACCCAAAACCTCCTCAATTCAAGCTGTCCCAGCCCAGCTTAGGCCTCACGGTGGCCTCTCCAGGAGGCTCAGCTCCTGCCCTCTGACATAGTCTCCAGGCCCCCAAACTTCCTCCAGGTGGCTCCCCTAGGCAGTTTGGGCCTCCTGGTGGCCTCTGCAGTCCCCCATATCGTCCTGAAGTTGGCCTCTCCAGGTTCAGCTCCAGCCTCCTGGCGGCCTCTCTGGGCACAACACGGGGCCTCAAGTGGGTCCCTCCAGGGCCAGCTCATGCCTTCCATTGGCCTTTAGAGGCTGATTCTCAGCCTCCCTCGCAGCGGCCTCTCCAGGCCCAGCCCTTCCCCTTTCTCCTGGCTGCGTCAACAGGGCCGACTACCACCTCGCAACAAGCGACCTCTGTGGGCTCAGGTCCTGCCCAGCTCCCGCCAGCCTTTGTAGGCCCAAACCTTTCTCCAGCCAGAGCTCTGTAAGCCCACCTTCTGCTTCCCGGTGGCCTGCACAGACCCAGCTCCAACTGGAGAACAGCCTCTGCGGGCCCCGCGCTTTCCTCCCAGGGGTCTCTCCGTCCCCGGCTCTCACCTCACAGCAGCTTCCTGGGGTCAGGTTCCTGCCTGTTGGCCTACCGGCAGCCTCGACCATGACCTGCTTCGGCCCAATACATGCCTCTCTCGGCCCTCCCAGAGGTGTTAGCGCCTGCCTCACACTGGCCTCTCTGGTCTGAGGTCCTCCCTCATGCCAGACAACTGGGGCCCAGCTCATGCCTCCCATGGCCTCTCTAGGCCCAGCCCCTGCCTGTGGGTGGCCTCTCCAGGCCCAGCCTCTACCTTGCAGTGGGCCCTCTCTGGGCCCGCCTCTTGCCTCACCCTGGCCCCCTTGGGCCAAGCGCCTGCCTTTCGGTGGCCTCTGCAGGCCCAGCTCCTGCCTCACAGTGGCCTCCATAGGCCGAGCTGATGCCTTGACAGCGGCCTTTCTAGACCTAGCGTTTGCTGCTTTGCATCCTCTCCAGGCCCTGCACTTCTTCCAGTCAGCCTCTCCAGGCCTGGCTCTTCCTCCCGGTGGCCTCTGCAGGCCCAATTGCCCTCAAGTCTGCCTCCCTGGGGCCAGCTCTTGCCTCCCGGTGGCCTCTGCAGGCCCAAATCATCATCAAGTCAGCCTACCCCGGCCCAGCTATTGCCATTTAGCGGCTTCTCGATGTGCACAATTTCCTCCCATCAGCTTCTCCAGGCCCAGCTCCACCTACCTCCTTAGGCCCAGCCCAGCTCGTGCCTCTTGGTGGCCTTCCCAGGCCCTGCTTTTGAGTTTTGGCGGCATTTTCAGGCCCAGAACTTGACCTCCACTCGACCTCTCCAGTCCCAGCCTCCTGCCTCCCAAAGGCCCATATACACGCCCAGCCTCTGCCTCACAGCAGACTCTCCCATGCCCAGGCCACAGCCTCACTGTGGCCTCCCCAGTCCTATACTTCTGCCTTCTGGCAGCTTGGACAGGCCCGGCTCCTGCTTCCTGATGGCCTCCTCAGGCCCAGCTCACCCCTCACAGTGGCCTTTCTGGTCCAGGATGGTCCCCTTTTGGTGGCCTGTCCAGGCACAGAAGCTCGGCAAGTCAGCCTCTCCAGAACCAGCTGCAGCCTCACGGCATCCTCTCCAGGCACAGCTCTTCCTCCCGGCTGCGTCTACAGGCTCAACTCCTGCCTTACAGGAACATCTTTGGACTCAGCTCCCGCCCAGCTCCTGGCAGCCTTTGTAGGCCCACAACTTCCTCAAGCCAAGCTCTCCAGGCCCAGCTCAGGCCTCACGGTGGCCTCTCCAGGAGACTCAGCTCCTGCCCTCCGACAGAGTCTCCAGGCCCCCAACTTCCTCCAGGCAGCTCCTCTAGGCCCAGCTTGGGCCTCCCGCTGGCCTCTGGATGTCCCCACACAGTCCTGAAGTCAGCCTCTCCAGGCCCAGCCCCGGCCTCCCAGCGGCCTCTCCAGGCGCAACACGGGGCCTCAAGTGGGCCCTTTCAGGGCCAGCTCCTGCCTCCCGTTGGCCTGTAGAGGCCCATTCTCGGCCTCCCTCATGGCGGCCTCTCCAGTCCCAGCCCTTCCCCTTCCACCTGGCTGCATCAACAGGCCTGACTCGTGCCTCGCAATAAGCAACCTCCGTGGGCTCAGCTCCTGCCCAGCTCCCACCAGTCTTTTCAGGCCCAAACCTTTCTCCAGCCGGAGCTCTGTAGGCCCACCTTCTGCTTCCCAGTGGCCTGCACAGACCCAGCTGTGACTAGAGAACAGCCTCTGAGGGCCCCGCGCTTGTCTCCCAGGGGCCTCTGCAGGCCCAAGTCATCCTCAAGTCATCTTCCCCCGGCCCAGCTCTCACCTCTCGGCAGCCTCTGGAGGTGCACAACTTCCTCCCGTCAGGAAGAAATCTTCTTACATCTACCATAAACATAAATCGTAATGACATTATGTTAAATTTAGTGAGCCAGCCAAAAATAAGACAAATACTGCATGAGTCTGCTTATATGGGATATCTAAAGTAGTTACACTATTAAAAAGAGAAAACAGAATAATGTTTGGAAAGGGCCAGGTAATGGGAAATAGGATTCACATGGATTGTGTATTAGTTTAACAAGATAAAAACATTCTAGGCTGGGCAGGTGGCTCATGCCTGTTATCCCAGCACTTTGGGGGGCCAAGGCAGGCAGATTACATGAGGTTGGGAGTTCAATACCAGCCTAACCAACATAGTAAAATCCCATCTCTACTAAAAATACAAAATTTAGCCAGGCACGGTGGCACACACCTGTGCTCCCAGCTACTCAGGAGTCTGAGCCAGGAGAATTATCTGAAAAAAAAATCAAAATAACCATCTCAATTATGCTCCATATGTAACATGGGAACACAGACAACTAAGCGTAATCAGGAAAATAGGAAACCAGGAGATTGCAGAGAGCTGAGATTGAGCCACTGAACTCC
>NW_016837549.1:0-333 GCF_001698545.2 Rhinopithecus bieti | reverse complement strand
AGTCTTAGAGATGTTAAGCAATGTGCACAAATAGCATAGGGAAAGTTGGAATTCTGAAATTTTGACTATGCTGTATGTATGATAGGAGAATCAATTGTCAAATGAAACTGTCAAGTCATTGTGGGGATTCGGAGGCCTCTGACTGCTAGGGTCAATACACTTAAATCATGTCACTACTTAGTTAAATCTATTTCATTAAAGCAAAATTCCACGTATAATTTCACAAAGATTATTGGCAAAAAAAACATTATTTTTCCTTCCTTCCTTCCTTCCTTCCTTCCTTCCTTCCTTCCTTCCTTCCTTCCTTCCTTTCTTGCTTTCTTGCTTTCTTTC
>NW_016837548.1:0-2312 GCF_001698545.2 Rhinopithecus bieti | reverse complement strand
ACATCACAAGGCAGTTTCTCAGAAAGCTTCCTTCTAGTTTTTATCTGAGGTATTTCCTTTTTCACCATAGGCCTAAATGCACTCCCAAATATCCCTTCGCAGATTCCATGAAAAGAGTGTTAGCAAACTGCTCTATGAAGAGAAGGGTGTAAAGCTGTCAGATAAATCCAAACGTTACAAAGAACTTTCTCAGAAAGCATCTTTCTAGTTTTTATCTGGGGATATTTCCTTTGTCACCATAGGCTTCATTGCCAACAAACCTCCTGAGATTCCCCTAAAAACAGTGTTACCAAACAGTTCCATGAAAAGAATCGTGTAACATTGTGAGTTGAATAAACACATCACAAAGCAGTTTCTCAGAGAGCTTCTTTCTAGTTTTCATATGAGGATATTTCTGTTGTCACTACCAGCTTCAAAGTGCTCCAACTATCCCATTGCAGATTCCAAGAAAACAGTGTTTGCAAACTTCTCAATGAAAACACAGTGTAACTTTGTGAGATGAATTCATACATCACAAAGCAGTTTCAGAAAACTTCTTTCTCGTTTTTATATGTGGATATTTCCGATTTCAGCATATGCATCAGAGTGCTCCCAAATATCCCTTTGCACATTCCACGAAAATAGTGTTAGAAAACTGCTCCAATAAAAGGAAAGATGTAACTGTGGGGAATGAATTCTCACATCAGAAAGCAGTTTCTCAGAAAGCTTCTTTCTAGTTTTTCTCTGAGGATATTTCCTTTTACACCATAGGTCTCAACTTGCTCCCTAATATCACTTTGTAGATAGCACGCCAACATTGTTAGCAAACTGTTCCATGAAAAGAAAGATGTTACTCTGTGAGATGAATACACATGTCATAAAGAAGTGTCTCAGGAAAATTCTTTCCAGTTTTTATCTATTTAGTTCTTTTTCAACATAGGCTTCAAGGCAATCCAAAATATCCCTTCTCAGATTCCCCAAAAAGAGTGTAAACAAACTACTCCATGAAAAGAATTGTGTAACTCTGTGAGATGAATTCACAAATCATAAAGCAGTTTCTCAGAAAGCTTCTTTCTAGTTTTTGTCTGAAGATATTTACTTTTTCACCATAGGCCTCGATGCACCCATGAATATCCCTTTGAGGATTCCAGGAAAATAGGGTTAGCAAACTGCTCCATGAAAAGAAAGGCATGAATTTTTGATATGAACTGACACATTACAAAGAAGGTTCTCAGAAAGCTTCTTTCTAGTTTTTATCTGAGGATATTTCCTTTGCCACCATAGGCTTCAATGCAATCCAAAATATCCCTTCTCAGATTCCCCAAAAACAGGGCTACCAAACACCTCCATGAAAATAATCAAGTAACTCTGTGAGATGAATTCACAAATCACAAAGCCGTTTCTCAGAAAGCTTCTTTTTGGTTTTTGTCTGAGGATATTTCCATTGTCAATATATGCTTTCATGCGCTCCCAAATAACCTTTCTCAGAGCAAACTGCTCCAAGAAAAGAATCATGTAATTCTGTGAGATGAATTCACACATAAAAAAGCAGTTTCCTAGAAAGTTTTTTGTAGTTTTTAACTGAGGCTATTTCCTCTGTCACCATATTACTCAATGTGCTCCGGAATATCCCATTGCAGATTCCATGAAAAAAGTGTTAGCAAACTTCTCAATTCAAAGAATGGTGTAACTAGCTAAGATGAATTCACACCTCACAAAGCAGTTTCACAGTAAAGTTCTTTTTGGTTTTTGTCTGAGGATATTTCCTTTGTCACCATTGGCTTCAATGAACTCCGATATAACCTATTGCAGATTCCATGAAAACAGTGTCATCAAACTGCTCAATTAAACGAACAGTGTACATCTGTATGATGAATTCACACATCACAGAGCTTTTTCTCAGTAAGATTCTTTCCAGTTTTTATCTAAGGATACTTCCTTTTACACTATTGGTCTCAATGAACTCCCAAATATCCCTTTGCAGAATGCAAGAAATCAGTGTTATTAAACTGCTCCATGAAAAGAAACGTGTAACACTGTGAGATGTATTCACATGTCTCAAAGAACTTTCTCAGAAAGTTATTTCTAGTATTTATCTGAGGATATTTACTTTGTCCCCATAGACTTCAATATGATCCCAAATATCCCTTCTCAGTTTCCCCAAAAACAGTGCAACCAAACTGCTAAATGAAAAGAATCGCAAAATTCTTTGAGATAAATTAACACATCACAAAGCGGTATCTCAGAAAGCTTCTTTCTACTTTTTATATGAGGATGTTTCCTTTTCACTGTAAGCTTCTGTGCACTCCAAAGTATCCCATTGCAGATTCCAA
>NW_016837547.1:0-337 GCF_001698545.2 Rhinopithecus bieti | reverse complement strand
ATCAGCAATTAATGTTACTTATATCAATACACAGTGATGCTGGTAATAAAATAATACTATTAGGGACTAATAATATTGTTAAATGACATTAATATTAATAATTAATTTTAAGTCTGCATACTCATATATTTGAAATGATTATCCATAATTAATAATGGTATCCTATTATTAGAATCATTGATAATTATTAAAATCGATCAATGATGTTTAATAATCATATTATTACTCCTAATACCACAGGGAGTGTACACCTACCTGTGATGTTCCTAATATCCTGGGACGGAGAGCATGATTTTAGTTTTAATATCGCACTAGCTGTACACTCACCCCGTGACAC
>NW_016837546.1:0-2310 GCF_001698545.2 Rhinopithecus bieti | reverse complement strand
ACTCTGCCGCCCAGGCTGGAGTGCAGTGGCGCAATCTCACCTCACTACAACCTCTGCCCCTCCCCAGGTTCAAGCAGTTTGCCCACCTCAGCCTCCTGAGTAGCTGGGATTACAGGTGTGGACCACCACGCCCAGCTAATTTTTTTGTATTTTTAGTAGAGACGGGATTTTGCCATGTTGGCCAGGCTGGTCTTGAACTCCTGACCTCAAGTGATCTGCCTGCCTCGGCCTCCCAAAGTGCTGGGATCACAGGTGTGTTCCCTTAGAACACTGAGTCTAGAGCAACCCCTCTACACGCCAGATCCCTTCACGGCCTGTGGCCCACCCAGAGCCACCGCCCACCTGCCTCCGGACGAAACCCCGTGAGGTCCTCGGCACCTTGCCATGTAGTGGCCTGCACACTGGTGTTGACGGCCAGCCCCTGGTTTGTCTCATGCTATGTGGATTTCTAGATTTTGCCCCTGTTCTCTTATGTACATGAGCAGGGATGGTGAGCACCCAGCATCAGCTACGGACTCCTCCTGGGCAGCAGGTGGGGGGCTCTTCCTCAAGCTGCCGAGAAGGCCCGGGAGCGGTACGGCCGGGCGGACTGCCGAGAAAGGGCCCACGCCTGCCCGGGAGCGGTATGGCCAGGCGGACTGCTGAGAAGGGGCCCACGCCTGCCTGGGTGTGGTATGGCCGGGTGGACTGCCGAGAAGGCCCATACCTGCCGGGTGTACACATCCCATTGGTGGCAGCTGTGGCTCAGCTCCCTCTGGGGGTGAGGGTAGGCTCAGAGCAATGCCCCCAGGGCACCAGTGCCCGACCTAGTGGGCTGCTGAGGCCCTCAGAGCCGGAAAGAGACCCAGGCAGGGCCGAGCTGGGATGGAGCCACACCCCCGGAAGGGGCAGGACCAGGGCCGGCTGCCAAGACAGAGAACTCATGTGGGTGCCTACCCAGGCAGGTCTGTACAGAGAGAATGACGCCTGCAGGTGTGCATATCTGACCCTGGGGTCTGACATACAGGGATTACATCCCGAAGCTAAGGGAGGATGGAGACCACATACCTGCAAAAAGTTGAGAATGAAAGGCACTTGCCTCACCCCCTTCCCTGTCCCTGCAGTCAGCCCTCATCACACAGCCCCTCCCACCCTGCAGACCCCTCCTGTCCCGGGGGCTGCTCTGCTCTCCCCAGAGCACCCCACGCCCATCAGGTGCTGCCTCCTGGGTGTCCCTAAATCCACCCACACTCCCAATCCTCTCTTCAGGGCAGGAGCAGCCCGGGAGACCCTAGGAGGAGAGGAGAGCACTGAGGTGCACGTGATGGGGGAGCCAGCTCCGCCTGCCTGAGTCTGGCCTGGGTGCGGCAGAGGCGCCCAGGGCCTGCACCAGGTGCCCGGGGCGGGAGTTGGGGGCTGGGCTGCAGGTCCGGACCCTTCGAGGGCAGGGCCCTTGACTGAGCTGCCCCAGCCCTTATGGCTGAGCTTCCTGGCCCTCTAGGGCAGGGGTCGGAGTGACCGTTCTGGGTAAACAGGGAAACTCCCACCCTCTTGTGGCTCACTGGGGCCCTGAATAGGCCGCCCTGAAGCCACCATCCCTTCCTGTGCCCTGACGGCTGCTTACAGGTAGAAGGCCCTTTCAGAAGCACCAAGCCCAGGAGACACCCCTGTGTTGACACCTCAGCCTCCCTGGCCAGGGCCACACCCCCCCCACAGACGGCTTGGGGCCTTTGCACCGGCAGCCCCTCAGCTCCCAGTCTTCCCCTCACTGCCCAGGCTCCCCTGCTCAGAGCCTGTCTCTGTCCTGCCCACCCTCTCACCTGGCTGATGCAGCCCTCTCCCCAGCAGGCTGGGCTGGGGTGCTGGCGCGTGCTGGCACCTGGACGCCTTTGGGGGGATGAAGAGGACGAAGATCATGCGTCCTCCCTCTGCCCACATTATGTGGAACTAAGGCAGGCTCCTTACAATAAGTGGGAAAAGGGCATTTCTTGGTTATAAAAAGGAAGAGGCGCCCATCCAACAGAGGAACCCGCAGATCCCCCTAACCCAGTGAGTCAAGTCAGCGTCATCAGGAAGGGGCAGTCCACACCCTGGGGCACTGCAGAGGCTCCTCCAAGCCTCCCCAAGGCACATTGTGAAGAAATCCTGTCCCACACGGAGGCCTGACTGCAGCTGACGGGCTGCAGTCCCCAGAAGCGTCCGGGTAACGGAGGTGACAGAGGCTGAGGGACTCCCCGATTAACAGAGACCCACAAGGAGACTATGAGCACAATGGTGACTGAATCTGGATCAGGAAGAAACAAACAAACAGTTCTAGAAAGAACATGATCA
>NW_016837545.1:0-1405 GCF_001698545.2 Rhinopithecus bieti | reverse complement strand
TTTTTTTTTTTTTCAGGTAAATTTTCACTCTTGTCACCCAGGCTGGAGTGCAGTGGCATAATCTCAGCTCACTGCAACCTCCGCCTCCTGGGTTCAAGCAATTCTCCTTCCTCAGCCTCCCGAGTAGCTGGGATTACAGGTGCCTGCCAGTACCCCCGGCTAATTTTTTGTAGTTTTAATAGACACAGGTTTTGCCAGGTTGGGCAGACTGGTCTCATCTCAAACTCCTGACCTTTGTGATCTGCCTGCCGCAGCCTCCCAAAGTGTGGGATTACAGGCATGAACTAATGCCTGTCCTCCACTGGCTAATTCTTTGTATGTTTGAAGAGATGGGGTTTCACCATGTTGGCCAGGATGGTCTTGATCTCCTGACCTTGTGATCTGCTGGCCTCGGCCTCCCAAAGAGCTGGGATTAGAGGTGTGAGCCACTGCACCCGGCCTCAATGTAGCTTTTTTATCAAAGTATTTATGTAGGAAAAATTAATCAAAGGGCACAAGCATTTCAATACTTAGGTTGTTTAAGATGGAATATGTGGCTGGAATAGTGCCAGACACATAAAAATGTTTCACGCATGAAGGAACCACAACTTAAATAAACAAATTTGAAGGAACTAAGTAACAAATGATTTTCTGTTGTTTTGTTGTTATTTTGGAAATGTGATTAATCATGTATGTCAAGGGAGTTGGGAAGAATTTCCAGATACTCTGATATGCATGACATCTTAATCATACCAAATAAAGCAAGACTATCTTAGGAAATTAGGTATCACTGCCAAGGACCTTTACATGAGAAGATAAATTAAAATTACTATTAAATTTGTAATAATCAGATGGACTGGCAGGCAACTTGTGTCATTTTTTTCTCAGCATTTTTTCTTTTCCTTGATTCGATAAAACAAAGTTAAATGCCAGCTATCTGCAGAACACTCACTAGACTATGTTTAATGATCTGTGAAACACAGCCTGCACACTCACAGATCCTTGCCATGGTCCCGTTCCCTTCTTTTCAAAACCTGTGTTACCCTGTGGCTAGATTTCTCAATGAGATGAAAGAGAGAGAGGAATGAGAACCATCTTCTTTGAGGTCGCTCTGCCCCGCTCCTGCAGGTAGACAATGACTTCTCAGACGAGACTATTATCCTTGGCTGGGGGGAAGAGTTCTTAATCCTAGAAAAGAGGCCTCTCAGGGTGGAGAGGTGATTTAAATCCTTACCAGATAGACACAGCTCTCCACCTCGTCCAGACTTTCACAAACCCAAACTGGAACAGCGGAAAAACGACTGACAACCAGCCACATGCCCCAGGCAGAGACGCAGGGAGAGGCTGACCAGAAGGAAGGTCGAAGTACAAGATACCACCCTCTGGCACACAGGGCACATGTGTCCCAACACACACACACACACAC
>NW_016837544.1:0-3765 GCF_001698545.2 Rhinopithecus bieti | reverse complement strand
ACCCATTAACTCGTCATTTACATTAGGTATATCTCCTAATGCTATCTCTCCCCACCCCCTACCCCCTCCCCACAATAGGGCCTGGTGTGTGATGCTCCCCTTCCTGTATCCAAGTGATCTCATTGTTCAATTGCCACCTGTGAGTGAGAACATACGGTGTTTGGTTTTCTGTTCTTGCAATAGTTTGCTGAGAATGATGGTTTCCAGCTGCATCCATGTCCCTACAAAGGACACGAACTCATCCTTTTTTATGGCTGCATAGTATTCCATGGCGTGTATGTGCCACAGTTTCTTAATCCAGTCATGCAGAATTATTATAGCAATAGCTAACTGAGGCTCTTAGAGACAACATGTCACCTCACCCCTTGTGTGCAAAGGAATCACCTGAGGTTCCTACTAAAACGCTGACTCATTGGGCCCTAGTGGATTCTCATCGCTAACCCTGGGGAGGGATCTGGAATCCTATTTTGTGCAGGCCATCTGTGGTTCTTCGAGGTTGTTTGCCTCCACACTGAAGGGGAAGTACCTGTGTTATTTGTCTCACATTCACCAGTGGCGGGTGTGTATGTGGCACACGTTCAAGAACAGTACATTTGGTAGTTAGAGTCCAAATATTTCCCTCGTGGCCAGGCTGCAGCAGGTGGAGAGTGAGTGTGGTGGGGGATTGTGAGTGGGGACAGCCTGAGTACCGAATCTTGGGACCCTCCTCTGTGTGCTGTGAATGGCATAGCTCTAATCTCACAGATTGTTCCAAGAACTTGGTTGATGCTGTTCTCTCAACTGCTTGCAGCTGCAGCTTCTTGGAGTGTGCCGCCCCTCCCTGCACACACACACGCCCGCTCGCTCGTGCACACTCGCACACATGCAAGACGGCACTTTTCTTTCTGCAGAGATCAAATTGGCCTCCTTGTTGCTGGTTCAAAGCAGCTGTTTATTTGTTGTTTTCGTGTTTTCAGCTGTTGTGATGAGGTTTGCTTCTTTCTCCTTTAACTGAATTACGTGTCATTTACTCTTCAGCGCAAGCCACAGATTGAGCTGGAACCTTCTGTCATGTGGGGCTTCAGATTTCTCCTCCTCCTACAACCCAATTAGATCAGCACAGCCATCAGGCACTGGGGCCCTGAGGCTCCTCACATGCTGTTTCTTTGGCTGGGCCTGTCGTCCTCCCTCCTCCCTGGGAGCTCAGCTCTGCAGGGAGGACCAGGCAGGAAGCTGAGGTTGCCGACAGAAGCATATTTCTCTCCCAAACTTGTCCTCAGACCCACATTCTGTGGGTGGTGAGGAATTCAAGAACCTAGACCTGATTTGCCTTAGTTTACAGGTCCACTGGTGACATTTAGTTGGACCATGTTAGTGTTTAGTTGAGTAAGTGAGAAAGAGAATAGAAACAGGATTGCCAAAGATATGGTGAGGATATAGACGTGGCTGGAGGCAGCGCCGTGGTGAGGATACAGACGTGGCTGGAGGCAGCGGCGTGGACCAAAGGTTTTCAGAACCTTTCTTTTATGTCTTGGGACCCAAATCCCATCAACACCAACTTGGAGGGGCCAGAGAAGCTAGCCATTGGCACATGTTCATTTTCCTGCTGCTGAGCCCTGGACTTCACACCTGCCATTGAGTCCTATTTCTGTCTCTCAGCAGGACTGTACCTAGACCATCAGTTGGGTGCAGAGAAATCAATATTGCTTTTATAAGTGATTGACTTGCTGTGTGACCACTGGCAATCATTACCTGTCTCTGAGCTGGAATCTTTTTAACTCTGAAATGAGGTGGGTGGGCTGGATGAGCTAGGTCTAAGGTTCTTGCTGCCTCTAAATGCCTGTGATTTGCATGCATGGCTGTGTCTAAACTTAGTTACTTCTTAGGAATTCTGCAGTGAATTAGTTTAGCATCACTGTGATAAAGAACCTTGATCCTAAGGTAAATTAGGCAGTGCTGGGCTTGATAACATTCAAAGGGAACTGGGCAGACTCTGGAACCAACATCCCTTAGACCTCAGGTTTATTTGGCAGCTGGTGTGCCTGGTGACGGAGGGATCGGGAGACTGAGAGTTGCAGGGAGGTTATCAGGGCAGGTTTCAGCAACAGGGAAGGCAGCCAGATGGACTGCCAGTGCCGGGGAAAGTTGGGGTAGGCTAAAATTTTGGCAGGTGGGGACAGCTTGGCACAGAGGCACCCAGGAGAAGGTCAACCTGGCAGGCAGCGGTTGCAGGAAGGCCAGGCAGCTGTGAAACAGGACCTGCCATAGGGACTGAAGTTTCCTAGTCTGTGGAAAGGTCACAGTAAACGCGAGGAAATGAGTGCCGAGCAGTGAACAGAGACAGGGGCTCCCATGGGAGGATGAGCATAAGCTGCTGCAGGTCCACAGTGTCCACAGCGTATTGGGCCTGCAGGTCCCCCTATCCCCACTATCCCGGCCTTTCATGAGGCAAGAGCATCTTTAGGTGTGCGGACCTCACACTCTCCAAGGCAAACACTCTGAGGGCAAGGCCCAGGCACCTTCCCTTTCCTGGGTGTCTGCTGGCCTGGGGTCCTGCTGGGTGAGGCAGGGCGGGTCCTCCCCAGCATGCTGGGTCAGGTCTGCAGGGGCAGTGGACATTCTCCTCCCTGGCCTCCCCTGCACCCAGCACTTCAACAGGGACAGGGAAATGTCCTGCTAGGAGCCAGAAGCTCCCTGCACTCTCCTGAGCCCTCCGAGGTAAATACAGCTCCTCACAGCAGGATTAACTGATGCAGGAAGATCATACACTTTTCCTTCTTAATTAAAGCTTTATGAAGAAATAAACCCCAAACAGAATTCGGAAGAGAGCAGTGTTACTTCTTAGAGGCAGGAAGCCCGGCTTTCTCTTTGTAGAAGGAAAGGAAGGAGGCACCTCCAGGCCGCTGCCCGTGGTGCCCTCCATTCCCGGGGTCTTACGTGGAGCTCACATGCTCGGGACAGGCTCTCTGAGGCCTTCAGTGGGTTGAACTCATGTCCAGCCAACTGAGTGGGGCCTTAGGGAGATGAAAAAGCAAATTTCTTCTCTCTGTGGAGCCCCTGGGGCATAGGGAAGGGGCCGCGAAGGAGCCTGTAGCCCTTGTGGCCCACTGCTGTGGGGTAGGGTTCCACGGTTGCTTGGACCCCAACTGGTGGTGAGGACCTGGGTCCCTCGCAGGATGTTAACCTGCGACACTGTATCAGTTTTGCTGAGGGTCGCTTTACAGCCCAACTCAGAGCACCAGGAAGTTTGCTGTCTGCCTCCCCCCTGCTCCATGGAGACGCCTTTTCCTCTTGGTGGAGCTACGGGTGCTGCATTTAAACGGATCTGTTGACTTCTCACGATTGTATTCATTTCAATAAAATGGATTCCTTCCTTAAACAGGATACCATTTTCCAAATTTTGGTCTGGAAAACATGGTCACCATAAGTAGAACTCAAAATGCAGGAATTTTCTGGCCAAAGCAGGGCCTTGGTCCTCCCAAGGTGAGGTGGGTGCCCCTAGGTTCGCTCCCTCCTGCTCTGTTTTCATTCCCAAAGCGAGTCCCAGCCACTCTACCTAGGTCCTCAGCACACGGACATCCAGTGGAGCTTGGACCTGCTGGAATTTGTTTTCAACTGAGTGCTTACTATGAGCCAGGCACTGGAGGCCCAAACAGGGGCAAGATCCAGTCCCTGCCCCGCAGGAGCTCCTGTCACGTGCGGAAGAGGACTGGAAATGGAGAGACCACAGAAGAGGACTGGAAACGGAGAGACCACGGAAGAGGACTGGAAACGGAGAGACCACGG
>NW_016837543.1:0-4490 GCF_001698545.2 Rhinopithecus bieti | reverse complement strand
CCATTCCATATTCCATTCCATTCCATATTCAGTTCCATTCCATTCCATATTCCGTTCCTTCTGTCCGTTTTATCCATTCCATTCCGTTCTATTCAATTCTGTATTCCATTCCAGTCCGTATTCCACTTCTTTCTATGCCATTCCATTCCATTTCATTCCGTTCCATATTCCATTCTATTCCATTCCATTCCATTCCATATTCCATTCCATTCCATTCCATATTTCATTCAATTGCATTCCTTTCCAGTCCATAATCAATTGCATTCCATATTCCATTCCATTCCACATTCCATTCCATACCATATTGTTTGCATTCCATTCCATTCCATATTACATTCCATTCCATTCTACTCCACACCGTTTCATTCCACATTCATTTCCATTTCATTCCATTCCTTTCCATTCCATTCCATATTCCATTCCATTCCATTCCATATTCCATTCCATTCCATATTCCATTCCATTCCTTTCCGTTTCTTTCCATTCCATTGCATTTCATATTATCTTCCATTCCATATTCCCTTTTATTCCATTTTCCATTTAATTCCTTTCCATTCTCTTCAATTCCTTCCCATTCCATTCCATAATCCATTCCTTATTCCATTCCATTCTATTCCGTTTGATTCCATATTCCATTCCATTTCTTTCCATATTCCATTTATTTCCATTCCATATTCCTTTCCATACCATTTTCCATTTCATTCCATATTCCATTCAAATCCATATTCCATTCCATTCCATTCCATCTCATATTCCATTGCATTCCGTATTGCATTCCATTCCAAATTCCATGCAGTTGCATTCCGTATTCCGTCCCGTTTCGTTCCGTTCCATGCCATTCCATATTCCATTCCATTCCGTTCCATTTTCCATTCCATTCCATTCCATATGCTATCCCACTCCATTCCATATACAATTCCAATCCATATTCCATTCCATTCCGTATTGCATTCCATACCATATTCCATTCCATTCCATTCCATATTCCTTTGCATCCCATATTCCATTCCATTTCAAATTCCATTCCATTCCATTCTATATTCTCTCCCTTTCCTTTCCGTTCCATTCCATTCCATATTCCATTCCGGTCCATATTCCATTCCATTCCATTCCATTCTATTCCATTCCATTACATATTCCATTCCATTCCATATTCCATTCCATTTCTTATATCATTCCATTCCATTCTGTTCCCTTCCATTCAATTTTATTGCATTCCATTAGATTTCATTCCATATTCCATTGCATTCCATATTCAATTCCATGCCTTTCCATTCCATTCAATTCCATTCTTTTTCCATTCTATTCCATTCCATATTCCATTCCATTCCGTATTCCATTACATTCAATATTCCTTTCCATTCCATTCCATTCCATATTCCGTTCCTTTCCATTCCGATCCATTCCATTCCATTCCATTCAATTCCATATTCTGTTTCATTCCATATACCATTCCATTCTATTCCATTCCATTTTCCATTCCTTTCCATTCCTTATTCCATTCCACTTCATATTTCTTTCCATTCCATATTCCATTCCATTCCAAAATCTATTCCATTCCATATTCCCTTGCATTCCATTCCATTCTGTTCCCTTCCATTCCATTTCATATTTTCTCCCACCCCGTTCCTTTTTGTTCTCTTCCATTCCATTCCATCTTCCATTCCATTCTATAATCCATTCCATATTCCATTCCAGTCCATATTCCATTCCATTCCATATTTCATTCCTTTCCATTCCAAATTCCATTCCATTCTACTCCAAACCATTTCATTCCACATTCCATTCCATTCCATTCTATTCCAGTCCATATTCCATTCCAATCCACATTCTATTCCATTTGTTTCCATTCCATTCTACTGGATTCCATTCCGTCTCATATTCCGTTCCATTCCGTTCCGTTTCATTCCATTCCATTCAATTCCATATTCCATTTCATTCCATATTCCATCCCATTCCATTCTTTCCCATTAAATTTCATTTCATATTTCGTTCCTTTCCATTCCATTTTGTTCCATTACTTTCCATTCCATATTCCATTCAATTCCATATTCCATTCCATTCCATATTCCATTTCATTCCATTGCATTCTCTTCCATTCCATAATATTCCATTCCATATTCTATTCCTTTCCATTCCATATTCCATTCCACTCCATTCCATATTCCATTCAATTTCATCCCATATTCCATTCCATTACATATTCCTTTCCATTCCATATTTCATTCCATATCATATTCCATTCCATTGCATATTCCATTCCATTCCATGCCATTCCATTCCCTTCCATATTCCGTTTTGTTCTTTTCCGTTCTGTTTCATTCCATTCCATACTCCATTCCATTCCATGTTCCATTACATTGCATATTACATTCCATTCCATATTCCTTTCCATTCCATTCCATTCCATTCTATACCATTGCATTTCTTATTCCGTTTCGTTCCATATTCCATTCCATTCTATTCCATATTCCCTTCCAATCCATTCCATATTCCTATCTATTCCACATTCCATTCCAATGAATTCATTTCCATTCAATTATCCATTCCATTCTATATTCCCTTCCCTTCCATCCATTCCATCTTCCAGTCCTTTCCATATTCCATTCCATTCCATCCCATTCCATTCCATATTCCATTCCATACCATATTCCATTGCATTCCATTCCATTCCGTTCCCTTACATTCCATTTCATATTCTGTTCCATTCCGTTACGTTCGTTCTGATCCGTTTCATTCCATTCCATATTCCATTCCATTCTATATTTCATTCCATATTCCACTCCATTCCATATTCCAATCCAAACAATTCCATTCCATTTCATTTTGTTACTTATTCCTTTCCATTCCATATTCCATTCCATTCCATATTCCTTTCCATTCCATTCTATTCCATATTCCATTCAATTCCATATTCCGTTCCCTTCCATTCCATTCCATATTCCATTGCATTCCATTGCATTCAATTCTATTCCAAACCATATTCTATTCCATTCCATATTCCATTTCATTCCATATTCCATTCCATTTCATATTCCGTTCCATTCCATTCCGTTCCATTCTATATTCCATTCCATTCCATTCGATATTCCTTTGCATTCCATATTGCATTCCATTCCATTTCGTATTCCATTGCATTCCATTCCACTCCATTCCATATTCCATTCCACTCCATTACATATTGCATTCCATGCCATATTCCATTCCATTCCATATTCCATTCCATTCCATATACCTTTCCATTCCATTCAATTCCCTCGCCTTCTATTCCGTTTCATTTCATATTTCGTTCCATTCCGTTCCATTCCATTCCCTTTCATTCTATTCCGTATTCTTTTCCATTCCATTCCATACCTTTCCTTTCCATTCCTTTCCATTCCATTCCATTTTCCATTCCATTTTCCATTCCATTCCATTCCGTTCCATATTCCATTCCATTCAATAATCCATTCCATTCCATTGTATTCTCTTCCATTCCATTCCATTCCACTCTATATTCCAATCCATTCCATATTCCATTCCATTCCATATTCCTTTCCATTCCATTCTATTCCATTCCATTCCAATGCTTTCCATTCCATTCCATATTCCACTCCATATTTCATTCCCTCCCATTCCATTCCATTCCATTCCATTGCATTCTGTTTTATATTCCTTTCCATTCCATTCCATATTCCATTCCATTCCGTATTCCGTTTCATTCCATTGCATTCTCTTCCATTCCATAATATTCCATTCCGTATTCCATTCCATATTCTATTCCATTCCTTTCCATATTCCATTCCACCCCATTCCATATTCCATTCCATTTCATCCCATAATCCATTCTTTTACATATTCCATTCCATTCCATATTTCATTCCATATCATATTCCATTCCATTGCATATTTCTTTCCATTCCGTGCCATTCCATTCCATTCTATATTCCTCAATCGGTGATACTCTTTCTTCCAGTTGATTGAGTCGGTTACTGAAGCTTGTGCATTTGTCACGTATTTCTCGTGTCATGGTTTTCATCTCTGTCATTTCGTTTATGACCTTCTCTGCATTAATTAGTCTAGCTGTCAATTCTTCCACTCTTTTCAAGATTTTTAGTTTCTTTGCACTGGGTACATAATTCCTCCTTTAGCTCTGAGAAGTTTGATGGACTGAAGCCTTCTTCTCTCATCTCGTCAAAGTCATTCTCTGACCAGCTTTGATCCATTGCTGGCGATGGGCTGCGCTCCTTTGCAGGGGGAGATGCGCTCTTATCTTTTGAATTTCCAGCCTTTCTGCCCTACTTTTTCCCCATCTTTGTGGTTTTATCTGTCTCTGGTATTTGATGATGGTGACGTACTGATTCGGTTTTGGTATAGGTGTCCTTCCTGTTTGATAGTTTTCCTTCTGACAGTCAGGACCCTCAGCTATAGGTCTGTTGGTGATTGCTTGAGATCCACTCCAGACCGTTTGACTGGGTATCAGCATCAGAGGTTACAGAAGATAGAATATT
>NW_016837542.1:0-1634 GCF_001698545.2 Rhinopithecus bieti | reverse complement strand
GACCCCAGAGGCGGAGGATGTAGTGAGCTGAGATCATGCCACAGCACTCCAACCTGGGTGACAGAGTGAGACTCCATCTCAAAAAAAAAAAGATAAAAAGATAAAAAGAGCATTAAAACTAAGACCTTGTGGCCGGGCACGGTGGCTCACGCCTGTAATCCCAGCACTTTGGGAGGCCGAGGCGGGTGGATCACAAGGTCAGGAGATCAAGACCACGGTGAAACCCCGTCTCTACTAAAATACAAAAAATTAGCCGGGCGCGGTGGCGGGCGCCTGTAGTCCCAGCTACTAGGGAGGCTGAGGCAGGAGAATGGCGTGAACCCAGGAGGCGGAGCTTGCAGTGAGCCGAGATCGCGCCACTGCACTCCAGCCTGGTGGACAGAGTGAGACTCTGTATCAAAAAAAAACAAAAAACAAAAAACAAAAAACTAAGACCTCGTTAGACACAGTGGATCATGCCTGTACTCCCAGCACTTGGGAGGTGGAGTGGGAGGATCACTTGAGCCCCAGAATTTGAGACCAGCCTGGGCAACATAGCAAGACCCTGTCTCTACAAAAATAAAAAAAATGAGCTGGGCATGGTGGCACGTGCCTGTGGTCCCAGCTACCTGGGAGGCTGATGTCGGAGGATTGCCTGAGTCCAGGAGGTCGAGGCTGCAGTGGTCCATGTTCATGCCACTGCACTCTAGCCTGGACAACAGAACAAGACCGTGTTAAGCTTCTGAAGCTCTTGATTGTGTGTGTGTGTGTGTGTGTGTGTGTAAACCAACAGAAGCAGTAGGCAGTCTTTGAGGTTTGGGAGAAAAGAACCCAAAAACTTCCTTAAAAAGGAAATAAAGATTTCGTAGGAAAATGCTTTCTCATCTCAAACTACAGGAGTGTTCTACCCAACTTAGGCCTTGTTTCCCATCTCAATAGACCACTATTCAGTCGATTACCTAAGTGGGAAACCCAAGCATCATCTTAGCATTTTCCTTTGCTCCATCCTCCAAATCCTCTGCATCACCAGTTCATCCATTTATGCAGAAGGAGGACATTAGCAATTGTGACTCCTTCATTCAAATGCGGCTGTTTTCTCCTTCATACATTTCTCTGAAAACTGCTTTGATTTCACCAGCTCCATCTCCTTCCCTCTCACACTCCCACTCCCTCCAACCTGACGTCTGACCTGGTCACCATGGAAATATCCCCTGCTAAGGTCTCCAGTGATATCATGCCTCGAAACCAACAGACATCCCTCATCCCTCCTTGCATCTCTCAACTGCATCCATGCTCATGGCCCCTTCTTCCTTCTGAAGCCACTCCCTTCTTTTTAAATTTTTTTTTCTTGAGATAGGGTCTCACTCTGTTGTCCAGGATGGAATGCAATGGCACAATCTCAGCTCATTGCCATCTCTGCCTCCCATGTTCAAGCAATTTTCATGCCTCAGCCTCCCAAGTAGCTGGGACTGCAGATATGCGCCACCACACCAGGCTAATTTTTTGTATTTTTGGTAAAGACGGGATTTCATCATGTTGGCCAGACTGGTCTTGAACTTCTAGCCTCAAGTGATCCACCGCCCTGGCCTCCCAAAGTGCTGGAATTACAGGCCTGAGCCACTGCACCTGGCCACTCCCTTACTTCTTGACTGCAC
>NW_016837541.1:0-1590 GCF_001698545.2 Rhinopithecus bieti | reverse complement strand
TTCACCATAGCACTTTTCAACCGTCGAGATGGAAACCACTCGTCTTCGGCACCTGTATGGACAAGAGCATAGCCTCGGCCCCATTGTAAAACTTTTCTTTTAAATATTGTCCTTGTAATGAAGGATAATACAGCCATAGATTACTATTTTGTGGCTTTTCTAAAGGCTGTTGAAAATGTTTTACCGCTGCGGATTGCTGTAATTGGTGTCAATGATTGAGAAAATTTAAAGTAAATAAAGCTTTTAGAATTTGGTGTTTTGGGGAATCTCGCCCATCTCCCCCTTTTTGTTTTGAAAGTTGTAATTTTAAAGTTGCATTGGCTCGTTCAATAATAGCTTGACCTTGACTATTAAACGGAATACCTGTTGTATGATGAATGTGATATAAAGAAAGAAAGGCGGCCAATTTATGAGAGCAATAAGCAGGGGCGTTATCAGTTTTTAATTCAGCAGGAACACCCATAACTGCAAAGCAAGTAAGCAAATGAGTAATAACAGAGTCAGCCTTTTTAGAAGGTAATGGTGTAGTCCATTGGAAACGTGACCATGTATCAATTGTATGATGAACATATTTTAACAACCAAAAGAAGGGACATAAGTTACATCCATTTGTCAAATGTGATTTTGTTGAGTGCCCCGGGGGTTAATATCTGGACTTAAAAAGGGTGCAATGATAGGAGCACAGGATGGACAGGCCCTGACAATAGCTCGGGCTTGACGGCGTGTGATAGAAAATCGCCGTTGTAATCCTAGACTATTAGTGTGATGTAATTGATGTTCATCTTGAGCTCGTTGGACACTGCCAATAAGTAAAGAATCAATCTGACCATTGTCAAAAGATAAAGGTCTTGGCAAAGCTGAATAAGAATGAATATGAGTGATGAAAAGGGGGGCAGTGTGAGAAGTAAGAGTTACAAATAATAAAGAAAATAACTTTTATAAAGGAGTTCAAGGAAATAATGGTAAAGAAGTCTGAGAGATATATTTAGTTACATATATAGCATATTGGGAATTACTAACTATACTTTAAGGGGTCTGAGGCCAGTCTTGTAGAACCATAAGAATGGCAAAAAGTTCTCTCTGTTGTACTGATTTAAATGGATAGCAAGAAATTTTTGAATTGTCAGATGTCCAGTACCCAGCTTTTCCATTGCTAGAAGCATTAGTAAAAAAGGTGGGACCTTTAACTGGTGTGTAAGAGATAGGATTATATGGTAGTAGGGAATATTGTTTATTATTAGGATAGTGTTGAGAAAAAGAACTGGTATACTCAGCACAAGTCACTTGCCAACTCTCATGATAATTGGGTAATAATTTTTACGGGGTCAGCGCCAAACAATTGATGAGCTCGATGTCGTCCTTTAATAATTAATTCAGCCAATTTATCAATATATGGGTGAATTTTCTTAATGGCTTTATTAGCCAAAAACAGCCACTCTAGAATATTATTATCTTGGTGTAAAACGGCCATTGGCGAATGGGGAGTATGAAAAAGACACAACGAAAGTGGAAGATTGGGTGTAATATAATCAAGATGAGCTTCACTAATTCTATTTTTTACAAACAATTTTTTTTATTTGTTTTAGGGGA
>NW_016837540.1:0-1787 GCF_001698545.2 Rhinopithecus bieti | reverse complement strand
AGCTTTTGAGTGAGTTTCTTAATCCTGAGTTCTAGTTTAATTGCACTGTGATCTGAGAGACAGTTTGTTATAATTTCTGTTTTTCACATTTGCTGAGGAGTGCTTTACTTCCAACTATGTAGTCAATTTTGAAATAAGTGTGATGTGATGTTGAGAAGAATGTATATTCTGTTGATTCGGGGTGGAGAGTTCTGTAGATGTCTATTAGGTCTGGTTGGTGCAGAGCTGAGTTCAATTCCTGGATATCTTTGTTAACTTTCTCTCTCATTGATCTGTCAAATGTTGACAGTGGGGTGTTAATTTCTCCCATTATTATTTTGTGGGAGTCTAAGGGCCTTTGTAGGTATCTAAGGTCTTGCTTTATGAATCTGGATGCTCCTGTATTGGATGCATATATATTTAGGATAGTTAGTTCTTCCTGTTGAATTGATCCCTTTACCATTATACAATGGCCATCTGCGTCTCTTTTGATCTTTGTTGGTTTAAAGTCTGTTTTATCAGAGACTAGGGTTGTAACCCCTTCTTTTCTTTGTTTTCCATTTGCTTGGTAGAGCTCCCTCCATCCCTTTATTTTGAGCCTATGTGTGTCTCTGCACATGAGATGGGTCTCCTTAATACAGCACATTGAGGAGTCTTGACTCTTTATCCAATTTGTCAGTCTGTGTCTTTTAATTGGAGCATTTAGCCCATTTACATTTAAGGTTAATATTGTTATGTGTGAACTCGATCCTGTCATTGTGATGTTAGTTGGTTATTTGCTAGTTAGTTGATGCAGTTTCTTCCTAGCATTGATAGTCTTTACAATTTGGCATGTTTCTGCAGTGGCTGGTACCAGTTGTTGCTTTCCCTGTTTAGTGCTTCCTTCAGGAGCTCTTATACGGCAGACCTGGTGGTGACAAAATCTCTCAGCTTTAGTTTATCTGTAACGGATTATGAAGCTTAGTTTGACTGGATATGAAATTCTGTGTTGAAAATTATTTTCTTTAAGAATGTTGAATATTGGCCCCCACTATTTTCTGGCTTGTAGAGTTTCTGCCAAGAGATCTGCTGTTAGTCTGATGGTCTTCCCTTTGTGGGTAACCTGACCTTTCTCTCTGGCTTCCCTTAATATTTTACCTTCATTTCAACTTTGGTGAATCTGACAATTATGTGCCTTGGAGTTGCTCTTCTCGAGGAGTATCTTTGTGGCATTCTCTGTATTTCCTGAATTAGAATGTTGACATGCCTTGCTAGGTTGGGGAAGTTCTCCCGGATAATATCCTGAAGAGTGTTTTCCAACTTGATTCTATTCTCCCCTCACTTTCAGGTGCACCAATCAGACGTAGATTTGGTCTTTTCACATAGACCCATATTTCTTGGAGGCTTTGTTCATTTCTCTTTACTCTTTTTTCTCTAAACTTCTCTTCTCACTTCATTTGATTCATTTGATCTTCAATCACTGATACCCTGTCATCCACTTGATCAAATCGGCTACTGAAGCTTGTGCATGTGTCACATAGTTCTCATGCCATGGTTTTCAGCTCCATTAGGTCATTTAAGGACTTCTCTACATTGTTTATTGTAGTCAGTCATTCGTCTAGTCTTTTTTCAAGGATTTTAGCTTCTTTGTGATAGGTTCGTACATGCTCCTTTAGCTCAGAGAAGTTTGTTATTACCAATCATCTGAAGCCTTCTTCCCGCAACTTGTCAAAGTCATTCTCCGTCCAGCTTTGTTCCGTTGCTGGTGAGGAGCATCTTTCCTTTGGAGGAGAAGAGGCACTCTGATTTTTAGAATTTTCAGATTTTCT
>NW_016837539.1:0-1406 GCF_001698545.2 Rhinopithecus bieti | reverse complement strand
CCTTCTCAGATTCACCAAAAACAGTGCAGCGAAACTGCTCCATGAAAAGAATGGTGTAACTGTGTGAGATGAATTCACACATCACAAAGTTATGTCTCAGACGGCTTCTTTCCTGTATTTATCTGAGGATATTTCCTTTTTCTCCATATTCATCAATGTGCTCCAGAATATCCCATTGCAGATTCCACGAAAAAAGTGATAGTAAACTTCTCAATGAAGACAATGGTGTAACTGTGATATGAATAGACACATCACAAAGCAGTTTCACAGATAGCTTCTTACTAGTATTTGTATGAGCATATATACTTTTGCAACATATACCTCAATGCACTCGCGAATATCCCTTTTCAGATTCCATGAAAATAGTATTAGCAAACTGCTCCGTGAAAGAAAATGTGTAAATCTGTGAGATGAACTCACATATCACAAAGCAGTTTTTCAGAAAGATTCTTTTGGTTTTCTCTGAGGATGTTTCCTCAGTCACCACAGGCCTCAATGTGCTCCCAAATATTCTACTGCAGATTCCGTGAAAACAGTGCTAGAAAACTTCTCCATGAAAAGAAAGGTGTAACTCTGTGAGGTGAAATCCCACATCACAAAGAACTTTCTCAGAAAGCTTCTTTCAATTTTTTATCTTAGGATGTTTCTTTTGTCACCATACGCTTCAATGTGATCCAAAATGTCCCTTCTGAGGTTCCTCAAAATCGGTGCAACCAAAAAGCTATATGAAAATAATCATGTAACTCTGTGAGATGAGTTCACAAATCACAAAGCCGTTTCCCAGAAAACTTCTTTCTAGTTTTTGTCTGAGAATATTCCCTTTGTCACCATAATCTTCAATGTTCTCCAAATTATCCCTTTGCCGATTCCATAAAAACAGTGTTAGCAAACTGCTCAATGAAAAGAATGCTGTAACCCTGTGAAATGAATTCACACATCACAAAGCAATTTCTCAGAAAACTTTTTTCTAGTTTTTATCTGAGAATATTTCCTTTTTTGACATAGGCCTCAATGAGTTCCCAAATATCCCTTTGCAGATTGCACAAAAACAGTGTTAGCAAAGTACTAAATGAAAAGAATGGTGTATTTGTGAGGTTACTTCACACATCATGAAGCAGTTTCGCATAAAGTTTCTTTCTAGTTTTCATCTTAGGATATTTCCATATTCATCATAGGCTTCAATGTGATTCAAAATATCCCTTCTCAGATTCCCCAAATACAGTGCTACCAAACTGTTCCATGAAAAGAATCATGTAACTCTGTGAGATGAATTCACATATCACAAAGCAGTTTCTCAGAAAGCTTCTTTCTAGTTTTTATATAAGGGTATATCCTTCGTCACCATAGGCTTCAATGAGCTAAAAAATATCCCTTTGCAGATTTCAAGAAAACAGTGTTAGCAAACT
>NW_016837538.1:0-1174 GCF_001698545.2 Rhinopithecus bieti | reverse complement strand
TCTACTCCGTAGTCTTCCCAGGGCCCAAGTCAAGAAAATACATGTTGATGAACAACCACCTATAAGAAAGAGCTATAATTCTCTTCTGGAATTTGGCAGTGCAGCCTTATAAGGTTGTGTAAGCTGTGCACTTGAAATTCTACAGTCTCAGTGAAAGACAAAATCTGGTATACATTTTCCATCTATCAATGCATGACCATGATTAGATCTCTCAGAGGAAGACTGATCTCTTTCTACTGCTCACAAATGTGCTCGGTGGGCCAGCAGCTGAGACGCTGAGATTGGGTACATATTTAGAAAACTTGGAATGGCTTAACTTCAAATATTCCAGCAGCTCTAGAGTAATGGAAGCGTGTGTGGATTATTTTCTCTGGGTAGTGCCTCTTCTTATCATAGCACAGGCTACAGTGGGCATGAGTGGAGGATTTGGGTCAAAAACTCTTGCTGATTCCATCTTCTTTATGGGTGGTGACTAGTTTCAGTGAGGGTTCTTAAGCAGAATATTGATTTTACTTACTCCTGACCCCACCTCACCCAGCATATGTCCCACACACACACCTCCACACACAGGTTTCATTGGGTAATCTTCCTGGGCCACAGTTGGAAGGAAGATTTCTGGAACTCCTCATCTCAGCAGTCAACTACACAGTGCTATCCTAAAGCAAGAACAGACAGTGCCAGGACTCTCATATTCCACAGACTCAAGGATGGAGAAGATGGCTTGGGATTGTGGGCAGGAATGCTCTCAAGGAAGGTCTAAGCATAGTAGGGGGTTTTTTAGGGGGAGACTCTGAGGGAAAAGTAAGGGCTGTATTGAGCTGCCAGCTATGCTCGAAGCGGCAGTCATAAGCCTGAGTATCCTCTGCCCAACTTTGTGGTGCTATTCATTATCCTGTGAATCCTTTCCTTTCTTCCTTTCTTTCCTTTCCTTTCTTTTCTTTATTATTAATTTCTTTTCTGAGACAGAGTCTGGCTCTATTGCCCAGCCTGGAGTGCAGTGGCATGATCTCGGCTCACTGTAACCTCCACTTTCCGGATTCAAGCGATTCTTGTGCCTCAGTCTCCAGAGTAGCTGGGACTACAGACGTGTGCCACGATGCTGGCTAATTGTTTGTACTTTTAGTAGAGATGAGTTTTCACCATGTTGCCCAGGCTAGTTTTGAACTCCTGAGCT
>NW_016837537.1:0-3763 GCF_001698545.2 Rhinopithecus bieti | reverse complement strand
TTGGCTGCAGGCAGGTGAGTCTGGTGTGGAAGAGCCATTGACTGCAGGCAGGTGAGTCTGGTGTGGAAGGTCCATTTTCTGCAGGCAGGTGAGTCTGGTGTGGAGAGTCTGTTGGCTGCAGGTAGGAGAGTCTGGTGTGGCACATGTGGTTATTTGTCTCCTCTTTCTTCCTGGCTGAACCTCAAGTGTGTCGAGGCATCAAAATGCTCATTAAAATACCCCCTTTTCCAGACACTTCTGCAGCTGGAGTTGGCCAGCCCGGAGCTGGCCTGAGACAGATCTGTGGTCTCATCTTTCCCTCCTCTCCCTTATCCGTGTCTGGAAACTGGGTCTGATGCCTCCACCACCTCCCAGCCAACAGACTGATGTTGCGTGCTATGCATTAGGATTTGTGTTCTCCATTTCACTGGTGGAGAAACTGAGGCCTGGAGAGCTCTGTTCATCTGTGTCAGCTCACACAGGGTGGATGGCATGGCTGTGTCCTCTGCCTGCTGCACTGGCTTTCTCTCGCCCACATGGGTTTGCCAGGCCACTCTGGGCAAGAGGACAGCACCCTGCTCTCGATTTCCAAGACAGTTTTGGAGACCAGGCTGCTGAAGCTGCACACTTCTGTGGCTACAGTGTGTCATACGCCCTGCATTTTCCAAGACACCTCAGGAGAGCAGAAATCAATGCCGGATGGTTGCTCTAAACGTCTGTCTCTCGCTCAGAAGCACTTTGTCTGGACACCTTCCCCTTTGCTGTCAACGCAATTTGTCGTCGACACTGTGGGCTGTGAGTCATTTTGAAAACATAAAGGGCAGCTGCAGGCCCTGAGGCCCCGGCTTCTCGTGTCCCCTGTCTGTGCTATTTCGGCAAGGTTGGCAGGTCTCTGAAGGCCCAGCCCACGTGTCAGAGGTGGCCGAGCAGAACCTTGACGGTGGAGTCACAGCCCGAGAGCACGGAAGGCTGCGCTGATTGCCTAACATACCAGCATCCACAGCAAGACCAATTCATCCAAAGCATCAGGCTTAGGTCAGCAAGCAACACACTCCTTGGCCTGTGGACAAATTGCCCTTCAAAGGAAAAGAGCTAAAAACTGTATTTTCCATCACTTTCCAACTCTGCGCAGTGTCTCTGTGGGCAGGAGGGTGAGCTTAGACTTCCCTTTGGTCTCACGTGGTGGTTTTCACAAAGCATTTTGCCTCTGGCACCAGTTTTGAAGTTCTGCTGTTACTTTAAGGTAGAAAAGGTGGGGGTGGGGGTACATCAGGATTAACAACAACCAGCTCCACCTGTGGGGCAGAGAGGCCCCAGAGTGGGGGCTCAGGGACAACCCTGGTGTCAGGCCTACAATCCCCGATGGCCGCCTCGCCTGTCAGCGCTCACTGCAACTGGGGGTGCAGAGACATCTTGCGGAGTGGGGCAGCTCCAGGGGTGTCCGGTTCCTTGGTGGGGACAGGTGCTGGGGGAGGGATCCTGCGGTTTGTGGGTTTCCTGGGAGAAGGTCGCAAAAAGGATTTGTGTCATGGCGGTGTTGCTTCCTGCGCGGGTCAGTGGTGTGGTCATCGCAGGGCACTCGTGGGGTGTGGGGTCCCCATCTGGGAGATGGGGCAGGGTCCCTGTTGTGCAGGGCAGGTGTAAGGACTGCCTGGCCTGTGTATTGCTCAGGAACTGCTGGGGATGTGTGGACTGCGTGTGTCTCCTGCACACTAAGCTCCAGTCAGTGCCCAATGAAAGAAAGGATGGGTGAGGGAAAGAGGGGGTGCGGGATCCGTGCTCCTGTCACCTCCACTCCTCTTGCCCTGGCAGGGTGCCCTCAGCCCAGCACACACCCGGTCGGTCATACGTCATAGCCCTGTGGCCATCAGTACGTTCCCATTCACGCAGAGCAACTTCTGCTGTATGAGAAAACTACATTAGGGTGGATGTGAAGGTGAACATCACATTAAAAGGCCATATGAGACCCTGAAGCCAATGACATTCTTCACTAAGGCCTATTTTGTTTATTTTTATTTTTTGACAGAATTTCAAACTCAAGTTTCCCCTTTTGTTTTCTAATCAGCACTGAGCTCTCCTCTTTGGAGAAGGAAGCTTTGTTATTCAGAGACAGCCACGGGAAAAGGAATAAAATTAACATGAAAGTCCAGGTGATTCGATGAATATTCATATGGACAATTTAATCAGTGTCTGTTCATTATCCACATTTCCATGAGAAGCAGGTTCCTAGAATATAAATAAAGATTGCAGAGCAATTGTATTGACTTTCATTTTGCTCTGAGATACTCAAGTCTCTATCTGCAGCTTCAGGACGTGGGCTCTGTAACTGGAGAGAGAGGCAATGTGGAAACCTCAGGATTCATGACCTGAGGAGTGAATACCCTGAGAATTCCAGTTGCAGCTTGCAGGTACCCGACGTTCTTACCTTGTTACATTTAAGTGGGTGAGACAGCACCATTTTCCAGAAAGTTGCCCTTTGTCCTTAATAACAACAAAAAAGTCCAAAGTGGTGTGGGTGGTTGGAAACACGACTTTGGAGACCTGCGACCTGCGCAGGGGCCCGTGGGACCTCGGCACTCACTTCTCTGATCCTTGGCCCCGGCTTCCGGGGACTCCCGGTGACAGCTGTGAGGGTGACGATGAGTGTCCTATAAGTGGTAGCCTTGGTGATGGTTGTTTCCTGGCTGATGGAGATGAGAGGGGCTACGATAAGGAGGGGTTCCGTCACAGAGAGGAGAGAGGAGCTGAGAACTTGACTGAGGTCCTTGTGCTTCATCTCCAGCTCCTAAGGGCTTAACTTGAACTAGGCCTGAGCCAAAGACACACAGACATACACATCATGAGGAAATGCTTGACTTCAGTGGCAGTCAAACACGACGCGAAAGGATGTAATGGTGACCATCATGACAAAGGAGAAACCCCAGGATGGGTGAGAGGCTGTGGCCACGTGGTGGTGGTGGTGCTTCTAGAGGGCAAAGTGTCAGCATCATTGTCAGAAATGTAAGCAGGGCTCAGACCCCCTAACCCATCGGGCCACTTCCAGAAATTGATCCTGGAGGCAGTATCGGAAATAATTTTTGTATAAGATGTTAATTAAAAGACTTAATGATAATGAGAATTAGAAACATCGTAAATGTTAGCAATGGGAGATTGGTTAAGCACTAGTACGATCTCTCAAAAGATGAGCTAACCGTGCAGACATTCAAAATCACGCTAAGCCTTTCTGGCAGGACCGGTGAATGTCCGAAGGGTGGAGTCTGACTCAGCAGTTCTAATTTTAGGTGCCTATTCGACAGCTTTGTGGTTTACTGTGGAAGGGGCGGGGAGGTTGGGTATGGATGTGAAAACAGCAGCAGGCAGAAAGCCCACCACAGCCAGCCACAGGGCAGGGTACACGTGGTCTGGCTTAGCCTCCGTGTCCGGGCAGCACAGGTGAAGGGACAAGTCCGGGGGGCTTTGGGGGCCTGGAAATGCTAAGGGGGAATCCACAGACAGCAGGTGGGCTGACTCGGCCCCAGGCGAGTTTGCTAACCCTGCACTGGAAGGCAGGTGCCCTGTTGTGGCAGGCCAGGTCTCGCTAACGCAGGCCTCCATGACAACTGTCCCAGCACTGGCTGGGTAACTAGGTTAAACATCAAAAGCTGAAAGAGCTAGTGCCTTTATACAAAGGCTGGAATGTAACAAAAGCCCACCAAGAGTTTTGCTTAGGCTTTTCCTGGGCCTTGAAGCATGACAAGATAACAAAAGAATTCTTAACAGGACCCTTTCAGGATTAAACAAGTCA
>NW_016837536.1:0-200 GCF_001698545.2 Rhinopithecus bieti | reverse complement strand
TCCCCTTTTTCCTTCCTTCCTTCCTTCTTTCCTTCCTTCCTTCCTTCCTTCCTTCCTTCCTTCCTTCCTTCCTTCCTTCCTTCCTTCCTTCCCCATTTCTGCTCTTCCCTTTTTCTCTTCCCAAATGTAAGGAATATTTGCATGAGAAATTTGATATTGTATTACTTAAACTATGTTAATATAGACCAAGAGAATGGGAA
>NW_016837535.1:0-1786 GCF_001698545.2 Rhinopithecus bieti | reverse complement strand
ATTTATCAATGTGTTCTCTTGTAGATCACGATTATGTTACTGTATCTGAGAAATCTTAGCCTAATCCAAGGTTACAATAATTTTCTTCCATATTTTCTTCTAGAAATTTTATATTCTTAGATTCTTAGTAGCAAGTTACCTTCTACTCCTAGTTTGCTGAGAGTTTTAATCAGTTATGGATACTGAATTGTGTCAAATACTTTTCCTGAATGTACTGAGAGGATGATGCGGTCTTTCTTTTTCAGTTTGTTACTATGGTGAATTCAGCTAATTGGTTTTCAAATAGTGAGATAACTTTGCATTCCTGGGATAAACTCCACTGGTACATTATGTATTGTCTTTCTTTAATATATTGCTGGATTCATTTGTTGCAATTTTACATATGTGTTCATGATACATTTTGATTGGTTGTTTCCTTTTATTGTAATGTTTCTCTCATGTTGGTTTCAGGATAATGCTGACCTCACAGAACCAGCTGGGAAGTAATCCCTCCTTTTGAATTTTCTGGAATACTTTGTAGAATTGGAATTATTTCCAGTGAAGATATCTGTCTTAAAGTTTTCTTTGTGACAATTCTTTTACTACAAATATAATTTTATTAATAGATATAAGGTCATTCATAACAAGGTAATAGATATAAGATTTTCTATTTCTTAAGTGAGCTTTGGTTTTGCATCTTTCAAGGAACTTGTCCATTTTATCTATTTTGTCCTACTTAGTGGAGTGAAGTTGTTCCTAAAACTCCCTCATTATCCTTTTCATTCTTCAGATCCTGTAGTGATAAAATCTTTATTATTCCTGATATTAGTAATTTCTGTCTTCAATCTTGTAGTTTGGGTAGAAGTTAATCAGTTTTATTAATCTTCTCAAGAATCAGTGTTTGGTTTTATTGACTTCCCCGTTTTGAGGGGAAATTCACACTGATTTTGATTCTAATTTTTATGCTTTCTTTTCTTCTCCTTACTTTGGAGTTTACTTGTTCTTTTCTTTTAGTTCCTTAAGGTAAAGCCGAGTGACTGATATGAGGTCTTTCTTCTTTTTCTATTATAGGCATTCAACATAAAAACAAATCTCTCTACTGCTGTATCTGCATCCCACAAATAGCGGGATGGTGTTCTCATTTTCCCTTAGGTCAAAATACGTTGAAACTCACCCTCCTTTTGTTTCTTCTTGACCATGGATTATCTGGAAGTGTATTACTTAGTTTCTAAACATTTGAGGGAATTCCCACATAGAATTCTGTTACTAATTTCTTATTTAATTTCATTGTAGTCAGAGATTGTACTTTGCATGATCTAAAGTATTTTAAATGTGTCAATACTTGTTTTGTGGCCTAGAAACTGGTCTTTTTTGATAAATAGTCTGTGTGTGCTTGAATGTCTATTTTGCTGTTCTAGGGTGGTGTGTACTATAAATGTCAATTAGGTCATACTGGTTGATGGCGTTATTTAAATCTTCTGTATTCTTGCTACATTTCTTTTTATTCTAAAAATTATTTAGAGATGACTATTAAAATTTCTAACTATACTGTAGATTTGTCTATTTTTTCCTAAAGTTCTATCAGTTGTGCTTCATATATTTGAAGCTCTGTTACCTGAGTGCATAAATGTTCAGGGTTGCTACATCCTCTTGAAATATAAATCCCTTCATTTAAAAATCCTTGTTTAATCTTGATAATATTCTTAGCATTCAAATGTACTTTGATGTTATTACAGCCACACCAGTTTTCACTGACTAGCAGTAGCATCACCTGTCCTTTTCCTATCTGTTAACTTTTAACCTCTTC
>NW_016837534.1:0-266 GCF_001698545.2 Rhinopithecus bieti | reverse complement strand
CGGTGAGTGTGCTCACCCCACAGTTGTACTTTACACATGCTCTCTGCTCTTTTGTTCAGACAGAGCTGGTTAGATGGATTTCATTTATGGCATAGTCTTTGTAATTAGCTTGACAGTAAGTGTGTGACATGTGTGTTTTTTACCTTCCCTTTTCATTACATTCTAAAACTGGAGTAAGAATCCTAATGACTACTAACAAATTTAAAATAAATAAATTTGGTATTTTTCACGCACATGTTTTAACAGTGAAGGATTATTATGTACTT
>NW_016837533.1:0-629 GCF_001698545.2 Rhinopithecus bieti | reverse complement strand
ATATTTCGGAACCCATAGGGGCTCATGGTGAGAAAGGAAATATCCTCACTTAATAAGTAGAGAGAAGCTTACTGAGAAATTGCTTTCTCTGTGTGACTTCATCACACAGAGTTCCACCCTTCTCTTCTTGGGACAGTTTGCTAAAACTGTTGTCATGGGTTCTGCAAAGTGATATTTGGGAGCTCATAGATGGCTTTGGTGAAAAAGGAAATATCCTCAGATCAAAACTGGTAAGAAGCCTTCTGAGAACCTGCATTGATATGTGTGAATGCAACTCACATAGTTACACGTTTCCCTTAAGTGATCAGTTTGTTAACACAGTTTTCTGGAAATCTGCAATTCTATACTTCTTAGTGCAATGAAGCTTACGGTGACAAAGTAAATATCCTCAGATGAAAACTAGAAAGAAGCTTTCTTAGAAACTTCTTGGTGATGTGTGAATTCATCTCACACAGTTACACTTATGTTTCCTGGAGCAGTCCATTAACACTGTCTTTGAGGAACCTGAGAAGGGCGTCTTTGGATCTTGTTCAGGCCTACTCTGATAAAGGAAATATCAAAAGTTCAATACGTGAAAGAATCTTTCTGAGAAATTTTCTGATCTGTGAATTCATCTCACAGGGTTACAA
>NW_016837532.1:0-1532 GCF_001698545.2 Rhinopithecus bieti | reverse complement strand
ATGCCATGGAAATGTGGAGGAGGTGACAGGTGGTGCTGGGGGGCCTTGAGGGTGATGAGAAATTTGCTAGGCAGGGAGAGGCAGAGGTGTGAAGGAGCAGGGCCAAGTAAGGACCATAGCCCACTGTGGAGTTGAGAATCAGTCTGGAGGCCAGGTGTAAGGGCACAGAGTCGTGGGGGCTCTGAAGACCTGGAACCTTACCCAGCAGTTTTCTAGAAGAAGGTGGAATTTGACTGGGTGCCATGGCTCACGCCTGTGATCTCAGACACTTTGGGAGGCTGACATGGGAGGATCACTTCAGGCCAGGAGTTCAAGACCAGCCTGGGCAACAGCGAGATCCCTGTCTCTACAAAAAGTTTACGAAATTAGCTAGGTGTGGTGGCATTCATCTGTAGTCCTAGCTACTTGGGAGTCTGAGGTGGAAGGATGCCATGAGCCCAGGATTTCGAGCCTGCAGTGAGCTATGATCGCACCACAGTGCTCCAGCCTGGGTGACAGAGCAAGACCCTGTCTCTAAAAAAGAAGGCAGCACTCCACATTTGTTCTGATTTTTAAATGTTGGCAATAGCTAATTACTTTTTTTTTTTTTTTTTTTTTTTTTAATGCTGTGAGCCAAGCCAAATACAGATTCATTCAGCTTGGTTGCAGATTGTCATCCTCCAGGAGTGGCTGTGTGGGAGGGAGGAGCTGTGAGGAGAGCAGGAAAGGTAGCCTAAGGCCAGGAGAGTCAGGCCCTGTTTGCCCAGGTGCCAGCCCAGATACTCATTTGATTGTAACTGGAGCCCTGTGGAAACGGAAGCTCAGGAGTTTGAGTAGTCTGCTTCTTAGCAAGCAGCTGGTGAGTGGAATCTGAACCCAGATCACTCCCCAGATAAGGATTCTTTCCTGGGTCCCTCAGCTCTGAGTATTCTCTTTTGGCTTTTAACTTGTTCTGGAAGAATGACCACCAATCTATTTAATGTTTTCCTTGATTTAACTTTTAAATTTTTCTTCAAAAGGATCCTGTAGAGTTAAAAACAATACTATTTTTGCATAGACTTCTCTGGACAGCTTTGATTTTCCTGGTAATTTAATTTTCAGGGTGCCAGGACTTTAATTTGTTCACAGACTAAAATCTGTTTATTTGGTCCCCCAAATAAACATTGGAGAGGATTCCTGAATGTGTCTAAGATAAAATATTCTTAATTTTCTGGATAAAGAAAAGGACCAGACAAACCAGTTAATAGTGACTAGACCAGTTTTCATGAGGCATAAAACAGAGACCAGATTTTTTTTCTTCTTAAGACTATTGATTTGCCAATAGGGCAACTACTTTTGGTCTACATACGTACAGTAGTTATACCTCACACTTGGTTAGGAAGGTGCCATTTTTACATAATTTTCCTTCAGAATAATTAATTCCTGATATTTTGTACTTGATTGTATGAACCGGTTTCAACATCTTTTTTTTTATTTTAACTTTTATTATGGGAACTTTCAAAGATACACAAACTAAACATAATAGCATACTGCTTTAACAGTTATTAACTCCT
>NW_016837531.1:0-988 GCF_001698545.2 Rhinopithecus bieti | reverse complement strand
GTAGTGGTGTCTCATAAGGCATTGGCTGTGATGCAACCTGTTGACGTTTTATGCAAGAAGAAGCCTAGTCCTTTTAAAGGGGGAAGAAAAGGTAGCTTTGTTGGCAAAAGAGTTCCAGGAGTATTTGGTGGTTTAGAGTTCACAGAATTATTTGTGTCTCTTTCAATACCCTGCCTTGCCTGTATCTCAGATTTCCCATACTTCCAGTCCAGTGGCTTTATTTTAGTGTAAGATACCTGCAATACTTATAATCAAGCCTTGGGCTTATATCTTGGCCATAATTGTCCTGAGACACCCACTGTCTTACAGTCGTTCTAATTTTTCGCCCACAATCTGAGTTAACGTTCAAGGCCTTACATTTTTTCTTTTCTTCGTTTGTGCTCTCCTGCATTATTATAATCACTTTTGTCATCATAGCAATGAGGGGCCATAGGTGATCTCCCAATTCCCTGCTCTCCATTTGCATTCATAACACACCACCACCAGTGCTAATCTAAAAAATTTAACAGCATTCTGTATATGTAACAATAAAATATTAAAATATTGTGAGTAACTGTGAGTCTATCACGTGCCATTGGTTTCTAGGGCAAGAAAGTAATTTGTGCTCTACTTAAGCATATGAGCAATGCAATGCTAAAGTCCCACTTCCTGGGGTCACTTTGGTACAAGTGACTTATTACTCAAGAGTTTAAGCAGGAAAGAAGTGGCTTACTCATTAAAACAAGGTAATTGATTTGAGTTTAATAAAAGTGTTTTTAAATGAATGAGCAGGATTAATGGAAAACCAACAGTGATAAATGATTATCACTCTTGTGCCTGAAGTAGCAAAGGAAAGTAGATTGAGGGAGTAGCTACTGGAACCCAGAGGCTGAATCTCCAGCTGTAAAAGAGAGCCACTCACTTTACAGAAGCTGTGGCCTTCATTAGAGGAATATAATCACTCCTTGGACGTCTAGCAGGAAGACAGTTAGCTGAGTATTCTCTTTTT
>NW_016837530.1:0-1173 GCF_001698545.2 Rhinopithecus bieti | reverse complement strand
CTATTGGCCATAGTCCTCAAGGCGTTCTGAAATATCACTTTTTTGGTTTCACAAGAACGGTGTTCAACACTGCCTTGTGAGAAAAGGGGTATAACTCCCTGAGTGGAATGCATACATCACAAAGTAATTTCTCAGAAAGCTTCTATCCAGTTTTTATCTGAAGATATCTCCTCTTTCACCATAGGCCTGAATGTGCACCCGAATATCCATTCGCAGATCTGTGTATGACGGAGTTTCCAAACGGCATAATATAATTAAACTTTTAACTATGTGAGACAAAGAAACATATCTAACACAAAGCAGTTTCACAGAAATCTTCTTTCCAGTTTTTGTCTGAGGATATTTCCTTTTTCACCATAGTCGTCGATATACTCCCAAATATCTCTTGGCAGCTTTTCTCCAAAAGGGATTCCGGAATACTCTAAGAGTAGAAAGGTGTATATCTGTGAGTGGAATGCACAAGTCACAAAGCAGCTCCTCAGAAAGCTTCTCTCCAGTTTCTAACTGAAGACATTTCCTTTCTCACTGTAAGCCTCAAAGCCCTCCAGAGTATCCCTTCGCAGACAAAACAAAAACAGTGTTATGATACAACTCAATGAAAAGAGAAGCTTACCTTTGTGAGTGCAATTCACGTGACACAGAGTGGTTTCACAGAAAGATTCCCTCTGGTTTCTCTCAGAGGTTATTTCTTTTTCAGGATATTCTAAAGAGCGTTTCCAAATGTACTTTCTCAGATTCCACAGAACCAGTGATTTCAGACTGCTCAATCCAAAGAACGATTTAACGCTATGAGACGAATACAAACATCACAAAGGAGTTGCACAGAAAACGTGTCTCTTTTTTTTGATGGAAGACATATCCTTGCCTCACACAGGCCTCCGGTCGACATTACTATCCCTTTGCAGAACCCCCTAAAGACCGACGTTCAAACTGGGAAATGTAGAGTAAGCTTTAACCCTGTGAAAAGAATGGACATGTCAGAGAGCAGTTTCTTTGAGTGCTTCTTTCTCTTTTTTATTGGACGACATTTCTCTTTTTGCCATAGTCTTCAATGTGCTCCGAATATCACTCTTTTGGTTTTACAGCAACAGTGTTCAAACTGTGCCTTATGAGAAGAAAGTTATAACTCCCTATGTGGAATGCACACATCACCAAGCATTTTCTCAGAAAGCG
>NW_016837529.1:0-4749 GCF_001698545.2 Rhinopithecus bieti | reverse complement strand
TTTAAAAAATGAAAGAAAAGAAAGAAAATATATGGCTCTTTCTGCCTGACCCCTCAGGCAGTCGGACCTTATGGTTGTCTTCCCTTGTTCCATAAAATCGCTGTTATTCTTCAAGGTGCACTGATTTCATATTGTTCGAACACACATGTTTTATTTGTACAGTTAACACAGTTATCACACTGGTCCTGAGGTGACATACATCCTCAGCTTATGAAGATAACAGGATTAAGAGATTAAAGATGGAATAAGAAATTATGAAAGTATTATTTGGGAACTGATAAATGTCCATATTAAAATGAAATCTTCACCATTTATGTTCCTCTGCCATGGCTCCAGCCAGTCCCTCCATTTGGGGTCCCTGACTTCCTGCAACATATAATCTTAGAAGATGTGTATGGGTTCAAGTTAACAAAGGAGTGGACTTGTGATGGTTAATACTGAGTGTCAACTTGATGGACCGAAGGATACAAATTATTGATCCTGGGTGAGATTGTGACACCCTTATACATACCCAGACAACAGTAAGGATCATCATCCTCAAACATAAACAGAGCCTACTGGTGAGATCTGGAATCTTGAATGTGGACACAATCCACAGTTGGAATTGTGACTGTCATATGTTAATCTGGCTACAAGTTGGAAAATGACACATTTCTGAACCCAGCTCACAGTCATGGTGATGACTCTCATACCTGAATCCAGTCAACAAGACATATGTTGACTCTTGTACTTAGGCTCAGGGGAATGGGTAACATCATAGGCATATAGCAGCACTAAGATCTTAGAGGGAATTGTGACTTTCATGCATACCAAATGAAGCCCTGGGGTGGTACAGATTGTGTCATAGCAGGACCTAGCATGCAGGTGGGATTGAGGCACCTGTATGCACACCCAACCAACAATAACTGTCACATTCTCAAATGGACACAGCCCACTATCAAGATTCTGAATCTCACACTCAGAGGCATTCAAAAGTTGGAATTGTGACTCTCAGAGACAGATTGGAGTCACAGGTAGGATTATGACAGGTAGGATACAGTTAGGAGTGTATCCTCAGACCAAGATTTATCACACCTATGAGGCTTTGATTGCTCTACTAAAACACTGTCCACGGGTAAGGTTGGGGTTCTCATACATGAATCCAATCCATGGTTGAATCCAATCACATTCTTGAATGCAACTCACAGGAATAGCGGACTCTCATACCTGAAGCCGGGACAGGGATTTAAAATCTCATCTCTGGACCTTCCCGCAGGTGTGATTGCTACATATATTTTGCCCAAGAACTGATAGGTTTTACTCTCCTGCCTGGGCCTATTTTATAGTTGAGATTTTGACATATACTTGGGCCAAGCACCTAGGATATGCGATGCGCTTGCCTGGACCTGCCCTCGGAGGGGATCGTGACACATCTGTGGGCCATACATGTAGGTGATGTGCCTCTCCACTTTTGCCAGGCTTTTCTCAAAACCGGCATTGTGACATATATCTGGGTCCACCACCTAGGTGATTTGTCTCTATTTTCCTGGGTCCTGCCCTCAGTGGGGATTGTGACATATCACTGGGCCCATCATTTCAGTGATATAACTTTTCTGTTCTGCTTTGACCCTGCTTACAGAGGGATTGTGACATATAACAAGGCCCAGCACTTGGGTGATGTGACTCTCATTTCCTGCCTCAGTTTTGCCTGCAGCATAGAATGTGACATATAGCTGGGTGAAGCTCCCAGTTGATGTGACTCTCCTGCCTGGGCCCTGCCTACAGTGCACAGTGTGACATCTTTTTCCTGGGTCCTGCTTATTTGGGGAATTGTGACACATCTTTGGCTGAGAAACAAGGTGATGTGACTCTCCTGCTTGGTTTCTGCTCACAGGTAGCATTTTGACATATACTTAGGCCCAGCTCAGAGGCATAATGATGACCCTAATATATGGACCCAGGCAATAGGAGAGATTTGGCCTCTTTTTTCTAGGATTAGGGCAATGGATAAGGTGCTGGGTCTCCTATGTGAAAAAAGGTCACATAAGGTTATGACACTCAAGCGTATCCTATAAAGCCCTTGTGTGACATTGAGAGTATAATAACAGGACCCAGTACCCAGGTGAGATTCTTACTCTCATAGGTACACCGAGCTGACAATTAGGATTGTCACCCTCACACATGGACAGAGCCCACTGGTGAAGCCCTGAATCTCACAGGCACAGTCCACCGTTGGATTTGTGACTGTCATATGTGGGTCCTGGGACAGTTGGTATGGTGACTTATTTTTGGTGCCAGCTTACAGACACTGTGATGACACTCATACCTATATTTGGCCAACAGAAGAGAGGCTGACTGTCATACCTGGACACAGGGCAGTAGGTAGGATCATGGGTTCATACCAGCATAAAGATCTCAAAGCAGATTGTGACTGTCTCTCATACCTATAAAGTTCTTGCGTGGTACTGAGAGTGTTATAACAGAACCCAGAAAACAGATGAAATTTGGACTCTCCTATGCACACTCAACCAACAGTAAACACTGTCACCCTCCCACATGGAAACTGTCCACTGTTGAGGCTGTGAATCTCACACCTGGAGGTAGTCAGAGTTGGAATTGTGATCCTCACACATAGATCTGGTCCACAGGTCAGATGGTGACTCGAAGACCAGGATTCATCACACATGTGAGGCTGCGAATCATATATTGAGACATAGTTTGCATTTGGAATTGTGACTCTCATGCAGGAATACACTCTACCATTACTATTGTGTCTCATGTACTTAGCCCAACTCACAGGAAGTCTTGACTCTTATACCCGAAGCCAGAAAATGTGTGGAATTTTGAATCTCATTTCTGGACTTTCTTGCAGATGTGATTGTGACATATATCTTTGTCCAGTGCCTGAGTGCCTTGACTATCCTACCTGGGTAAAGTCCCCAAATGGAATTGTAACATATACCTGGGCCAAGCATCTAAGTTATTTTAGTTACCTGCATAAAGCCTGTCCTCAGGGGGAATTGTGACATATCACTGGACCCATCATCTAGGTTATATTATCATTCTCTTCTGCTTGGACCCTGTCAACAGGTGGGATTGTGACATATCTAAACGTAGCTCAAAGGGTTGATGATGACTCTTGTATGTGGACCCAGCCAATTGAAAAGATTTTTACTCCCATGACTACATTTAGAGAAATGGGTAAGGTCTCCTGTCTCCTATTTGTGGCAATGTCATAGAGGGTTATGACTTTCATGCATATCCTATAACACCTTTGGGTGACAGAGGGTCCTAACAGGACCCAGCACACAGTTGAGATTATGCATTCCATAGGCACATCCAGCGAACAATTAGAACTGTCACTCCCATACATAGACGGAACCCACTGGTGAGGTCCTGAACAATGTGTGAGATGGTGACTCAATTCCAGACCAAGCTTATAGGTACAATGATGACTCTCATGCCTAGATTTAGCCAATAGAGGAGATGCTGATTCTTATAGCTGGGCTTAGGGCAATGGGTAAAGTCGTGAGTTTTCCACTTGCAGAAAGTTCTCAAAAGTTTACCACACTCATGCATATAAAAAAAGCCCTTAGGTTTCACAGAGAGTTTCATAACAGGGCCCAGTACAAAGTTGACATTGTGACTCTTCCGTGCACACCCAGACAACAGTAAGGATTATCACCCTCACATATGGACAGAACCCACTGCTGAGGTTATGAATTTTACCTGTGAGCACACTGTATTGTGACTGTTTTATATGGATCTTGCCGCAGGTGATACGACTTATTTCCAGACCCAGCTCACAGGCAGAGTGATGACTCTCATACCTGGACCCAGCAGAGAAGAAATGTTTAATCTCCTAATATAGTATGTGTGTGTGTGTGTCCTTAAGTTCCTGGAGCCTTGGGAAAATTGATTCTACAAATATCTTATACAGACATAAATGTATTAGGCTTTTTTGCTTGCAACCTATTTTTTTTTTTTTCCAAAAAAATAAAGCCATTTTTTGCAAATATGTATATTCTATTATATATAATCATATTATCATATATGTTCTGTTTATTAAAATACTGGCATTGGTGTTAGATATATTTGTAGATCTCAGAACAGAAGAAAAATCTTTAAAATTACAGCTTAATCAATATTTATGGTAAATAAATAAAATAAAAATTATACATCTTTACAAGGTATTTATTTACAATGCTCAGAGCTTACCTGATCCGTCAAGGTCAATCTTCTTCAAGACTGTGCTGAACTGCACCTGCTTTGGCTACAGTATCTCCTGAGGAGAAATAACCCTGACTGAGAATGGTCAAGAAAAAAAATTGGGGGCCAGAGAAATTATATATGAAAAGTAACAGAGCTGTTAAAAAGAAAATGATGCTCAGAGAAGAAGAAACAAATCAATTTTACCACAGTTGTTTTTGAGAAAATCAATGTTTCAAAGTCAAATCAAATTTTTTTCATTAAAAATTGTATATACAGTGGTGATTAAAATTAAAGGCCTCTGTCTTTACAGAGTTTATACTGTAGAATTTGGAAAATAAAAACAATTAGAGAATAAATAATCCCTTATATAATGCTGGTAGGATAAGTTGGTACAATAAGACCTGTGATACAAGTAATGATACTACAACCTATTTATATTTGTAATGTTTGTCTTCAAAATAAATACTCTTCTTCACTTCAAATTCCTATATTTTATGAAAGATTTTTTTAGGCTGGGCGCGGTGGCTCAAGCCTGTAATCCCAGCACTTTGGGAGGCC
>NW_016837528.1:0-545 GCF_001698545.2 Rhinopithecus bieti | reverse complement strand
GTGATGCTTTGCGCTCTAAAAAAACACATCTAAAAAGATAGCTGTAATCAACATCACTCTCTGTTTGTGTTGATGTGTACCAGAAGACATTAGGCTTTTGTGTCAATCAGACAAAGTAGAAATGAATGAATACCTCCCATGCCATGGGTAAGAGGATCATATTTGGGAAGGACTTATCTAGAAGAACACCAATTGGTGACCTGAACCATAGAGAAAGGGCTAAGGGTTCTCGAAGTACTTGGAAATGTAGTCATGCAAATTTGTGGCCTCCAGCCCAGAGCTACCAAAGCAGAGACTTCTGGAGTGGTGCTTAGAAACCTGTGTTTTAACTAGTCCTCCAGGTGATTCCGGTGTGAGCTCAGGTTGGAAAACCACTGTTCCATTTACAGGCTTAAATTCCAGGCTTAAATTCATCATAGATTTAATGCAGCTCTTAGAAGCTCAAGTTAAAACATTAAATCATGAATCCGAAGTGACTGTTTCCATGTACATAAACTCATCTTAAGTCTGATATATATATATATAAAGATGAGTTTATATATATA
>NW_016837527.1:0-1268 GCF_001698545.2 Rhinopithecus bieti | reverse complement strand
CAGTTAGGGAGGCAGGTCCATGTTGGAGCCAGGATGCAAATACAGGGCTGTCTGTCCCCACAGCCTGCACCCTGCTGTGTGCCTTCCTCAGACAGCACAATTTTATGGGACAGAGTGTTTTAGTCATGATACAACAGCAACAGTGAATTTAGCAATGTAACTAGATTTTCTTTCTTTTTTTAAAAATTAAACTATCTCATATTTGCTCCTGTTTGATCCCTTCTGCAATTTTTATTCATTTATTTTCTTATTCACTCACTCATTCATTTGGTGTTGTCTCTCTCTTTCACACACACACACACGAATAACTACTAAAGTCACTGTCCTTGAAGAATTTAAAGTGGAATCTGTTTAGTTTGCTCCAAGGTGTAGAGTCATGCATTTTACCAGAAGATAAGAGCAAAAAAAAAAAAAGGGGGGGGAGGGAGAGAGAAAAAAGCAGGTTAGAGACAAAAGGAAGAAATGACATCTTATAAGTATAAAGCCTATTCAGTAAAATGTGATTTCATGATTGTCATCTGACAACATCCCTGGCTTTTTTTTTTTTTTTCTGGTTAGTAAGGAAACAAATGACCAATGGCCATATCCCTGTTGTTTGTAAGCTGCACTGTGAATTCCTGCAAAGAACAGTGTAAAAACTTCTCCGTTTACAGAGTAGAGACAGATGTACTTTCCGTTTCTGATAACAACAGAGTCAGTCTTCCCTGCTGCCGAAGATTTTTTGAAACAGCGCAAATACTGCTCCTTCGCATTTCTGAGAGAGGGCAGAACTGGGTTATCATGTTGCTTGACAGAGGGCCATGATAACTGTCTAGAGATATTTAAAGGGTGTAAATGAAGACTTGATTGCTTTAAGATAACTTGGTACTAACTTCGTTTATTAAAGATGCAAGAGATTCGGGTGAGGTATGTCAGAGCCCCGGTCCTTCAGAAACATTTTACAGGGCTGGGGGTATGACCCACCCAGTGAGTGGCACTTGAGCCCTGAGTGGAGAGGGCCTTTGGGGACTGTATCAGGGAGGAGGACATGAAGCCGTGGATGAGACTGGTCTCATCGTGGCCTCCCCAAAGACCTCGCAAGGGAAGACAGTCACAACATAATGGCATTCCAGAGCAGTGGAAGGTATTCATTAGCACTCCAGTGAGGAGAGAGAAAAAACAGAAGGAAGAACAGAGAGGAACAGAGTCGAGCTCAGGGAAATGGAGATTATCCAGCTTGTTGACAGTCAGATTCGTCACACCGTTTCCTGCTTGACTCTGCCTGTCCA
>NW_016837526.1:0-327 GCF_001698545.2 Rhinopithecus bieti | reverse complement strand
GTCTATGTCTATGTCTATGTCTATGTCTGTGTCTATGTCTATGTCTATGTCTATGTCTATGTCTATGTCTATGTCTATGTCTATGTCTATGTCTGTGTCTATGTCTATGCCTCTGTCTGTGTCTATGTCTATGCCTATGTCTATGTCTATGCCTCTGTCTGTGTCTATGTCTATGCCTCTATGTCTATGCCTATGCCTATGCCTATGCCTGTGTCTATGTCTGTGCCTGTGCCTGTGCCTGTGTCTGTGTCTATGTCTATGCCTGTGTCTGTGTCTGTGTCTGTGCCTGTGCCTGTGCCTGTGCCTGTGCCTGTGTCTGTGCCTGTG
>NW_016837525.1:0-4032 GCF_001698545.2 Rhinopithecus bieti | reverse complement strand
AGGAAACAACAAGTGCTGGAGAGGATGTGGAGAAATAGGAACACTCTATGCCTCTTGATTCTTCCCAGTGGGTTCTTGATTTTTCCTTGGTTTTGTATTTTCCATAATTAATGGCTTATGTTTGCAACAAAGATTTCTCTTGTCGTTTTGACATCTTAAAAATAAGTTAATCTCAGAAGTTGTTTTTCTGCAAGAAACTGGGAATGCAAAAGAGTTTTTTTTATTGGACCTAGCCAACTTGTTACTTGTAATTGAACCTAATCTTTATTTATTTATATTTTCTTTAATTTCTTGGCCTGCCCCCTGTTCATAAAACTTTCTTTTCATTTTGTATTGTCCTTTTTGAGTTTAAACTTGTAGTGCTTGTATCAGTATAATTATTTTTAAAATGCTTTTAGTTTCTTGTGAATTATATTGGGGTTTACTACTTGGAAAAAACAGTCACATCTTCAAATCTTTTTGAGACCATCCTTCTCTATATGGAGTCTTAATGAGACTCTTATTCAACTATATCCTAAGCTTCTTAACTCTATTGCTTAACAGGAAGGAATTGAGACACACTTATCCATAAAAGTTTATTTTCTAGCTCAAAAGCAGGCAAACGTTTTCATAAAGGGACAGATAGTAAACATTTTAAGCTTGTAGACTATGTGGTCTCTGAAACAACTATTCAACTCTACTGTTGTAGAACAACAGCAACCATAGACAATATGCAAACAAATGGACATGGATATGTCCTCTTAAAATTATTCATGAAAACACATGGCCATTCCGTGAACTGTGGTTTTCCAACTTCTGCTACAACCATAGGTTCTATCATCTTTTTGATGCCTTACAAAGGATGTTTGTCCAAGAGATGATTTTGCTGGGAAAGGCTAGAATTTGTCAGTTTTATTTTTAAGCCTAGTACGTCCTGGCTCATTTATGTTTTCTAAATTTTTTTAAGCATTGGTTATTTTTTATTAGTTGATCTCTTTCTTCTTATATTTTATTATGGGCAGCTGTAAGATGCCAGTTGGCACAGTATGCATTTTACTTGGGAATCCTCCCAGTCAGTCCCATGAGTCTATTAAGTACCCTTTCTATGTCCCACATTACTGCAGGTGACAGTGGTGTTAAACTGCACTACTATATATATAGGGTCCCCTTTACTACAGCTCCTACTAACATTTTTTCTCATTGTCAATTAAGCCTTGAACAGCACTCTCTTCCAAGCACTTCCATTTTTCCTAATACGTTACTGAAGTTTTTTCTAGCATTTACCAAGTCTCCTTTAGAATCTCCCATCTTTTTCCTGCTGCCTAGTCCCACACTAGTGTCAAATTATTTAGCTTTTGGTTATGACAACAAACCACTTTTGTTAACAGATTCTCTATTATATATTACTAAATAACAAATTACCCTAAAATCTGGTACCTCAAAACCATCAAGCATTTTAATACAGTCCATGATTTTGGTAGTCAAAATGGGGATGGGGCTCTGTGGAGTGAGTGATTTTTCAGTTCTGTTTGGTGTCAAGTGTTGTCATTAAAGATTATTCAGCTGTGAACTAGATTGCTCTGGGTAATATAAAATGATTTTTCTTATATGCCTGGCAACTTTGCAGGGCACCTGAAAGGATAGACTTAGCTAAACCACTTTCTTTCTCCACTTAGTCTCAGAGACTTTTTACATGGCCTCTTGGCAGAGAATTCAGACTTCTTACTCAAATCTTGGGGAGCCAAGTGATGGAGGCAGAAATAGCAGTCTTTGTAAATGCTAGATATTAATCTAGTTTAGTATCATTCAAACTATTTTCTATTTTTCAAAGTAATAATGGGATAGCCCTCATTTGAGGTGGGGGCAGGATATGGACCCCATCTTTTAATAGAAAGGTTGTCAAAGAACATGTGTTTATTTGTACCCCATGTGGCTATTGGGACTAACATCTATAACATCAAACTTTAGCATATTCACCTTGCATATAAAAATTTGAATGTCACTTAAAAATTCTATCATCTTTTCTGACATGGGGTCTCTGGCATCTGATAACACATTATGATTTATTATATTTATTCTATTTAATATAAAGAAAATATTCATAAATTATTTCACTGTAGATGTGTGTTTTAGCGGGGTGGTAGTGGTAGAATAATTTAGGTTTTAAGAAATTAAATATATTTTCTGTTTTATTTATATTGTAAAGTCCGGAAGAGGTAGAAGGCAGATAATTGATATGATATTAATAACTATTATTCTTTAAACTCCATATGTAGAACCTAGAGATCATGGCCTATTTTCCATTCTATTGCATTAATGAATCAATGCACATGTAAATGTAGGCCTGGAGGAAAAAGGGAAGCATTAAAGCTAAATCACTTGATAGAGTAGATTGGGTATTATTGAATTCCTGCAGAAAGAATGAGTTGTTGTAGTCTTTGAAATATGAAATGGTAGAGTCTGGGGAGATGAATCTTAACTATTTTATAAGATACCTCGGGATATTTAATAAAAGTTATCTCTAATATTCAATTTTTGATTTATGGCTATCCTAAAATGTTAACCTACTTTAATTTCTCAAAAATTTCAGTAAAATATGCTGCAACATATTGACATGCTAACCAGAATTATTAAAGCATCATTTTGGGTTCAAATTGGATTTACATTTTTTAAAAAGACCTATTTAGCCATCATTAATGTGCTTTGTTTAAATAACTCACTGCCCAATTTTTAAAAGTTAAAACTATCTTGAAAATGATTTATTTAAAATATATATGTGCAATTATTAGCCAATGAATATAATGTGTGTTGAGAAATTGTTTAGTGATACCGTTGTCCATATAGAAGCAAAAATAAAATTGAATAAAACTTTCCACTTTTTATTATATGAAATTTTCATATAGAAATGCAATTGATTAAAATGCAACAACCATTCCAAAAGATCTAATATTAAATTAAAATAAATATTATATCTGCATATCCATACAAAGTAATGTGCTGTTATTTGTAGGGAGGCCTACATTTGGTCCTCAATATTCAAAATTCATCAATGTTTCATTTGTTTTAAGTAATGCAGAAAATAGAAGTTTTTAGAAAAGTCTCAGCTATTTGTCACCTGTGAAGGTTCAGCAAAATCTTAGTGTAGAGCAGTCAATAGGTGGCCTCTAATAAATCTTAGTATTACCATATCAAATGAATAGCTCATTTATCAGCCTTTGTATACCCTACTTCTGTCTGTGCACATGCTGAAGAAAGATAATCACACAATACTTGGAACAAAGAAATTGTTTCGCTTTTTTCTAGTTTTGTAGTTAAGAGGGAAAAAAAAACTGGGTTAGACAGATCAAATATCTTTAGCTAAAAGGAATTTTATTTTCAAATTCAGTAAGAAAAAAGCCCAGGAAACAGAATCTGTAAAGCTTGATATTATGTTCTTTCTAAAACCAAACAGTAGGTAACATATATATATATATATATTCTAAAATTAAATCACACTAACATGCTTGGAATAAATTTCTGGATTTTTAAGTTCATATGCTGAATACTTAACATCTCAATAATATTTTTAATTCTCAAAAAATAGACAATCTAAGTTTAGAAGGTTTTATAATAAATGTGCTGTGTTTCAAAGCTAACGATTACTACCTCTTCCACCAATTGACAGACTCTAAATTTTAACTTTTTTCAAATTGTGTATATCTGTATTAATATCTGTTTTTCTATTACTAGGAAGAGCTATATTAAAAGAAATAATGGCAACAAAAGCCAAAATTGACAAATGGGATCTAATTAAACTAAAGAGCTTCTGCACAGCAAAAGAAACTACCATCAGAGTGAACAGGCAACCTACAGAATGGGAGAAAATTTTCACAATCTACTCATCTGACAAAGGGCTAATATCCAGAACCTACAAAGAACTCAAACAAACTTACAAGAAAAAAACAACCCCATCAAAAAGTGGGCAAAGGATATGAACAGACATTTCTCAAAGAAGACATTCATACAGCCAACAGACACATGAAAAAATGCTCATCATCACTGGCCATCAGAGAA
>NW_016837524.1:0-1266 GCF_001698545.2 Rhinopithecus bieti | reverse complement strand
TGCCTGTGAGAGAGCTGTGTCCCCCAGATTCCCTTCATCACAGATGACACCCAGTGCTTAAGCCTACACCCTTGTGCACAATCCCTAGGAGTGCTGACTAATCCAAACCAAAGGCTCTGATGTTCCACAGGCAGAAAAGAGCAGGTGGACTGCAAAGAGAATCTCTCATGAACGCGGCACCCCCAAAGCCCATAGAGACAGTTCTTACCATGATGCCAAGAAGCTGAAAACAATAAGCCAGACCTCACACCTATTTCCATTTTCCTTCTGATTTCATACTCCCTCCCTTCAGCCTCTCCTCCCAATCAACAGGGATAACCTGGGGGCTCCTGGGAACCTTTTCCCATTAGGTTTTTCCTGGCACATAGCTCCCTACCTGGATCAGTCTCCTCCTCACTAATACTCTCCAGCGTCAAGTCTTTAGAAAGAAAAACACCAGGATAAGTCATTAGACAGAGTGACTCACCCACTCCTCCTACTTTAGCTGAAGCTGAAGGATGGGCTATTCTCCCACCCCACGCTGCTTCATACATGATCCCCTAATCTTTCTTCTGGGTTGACAAACCTCCCTACAGTTTCTCGGGCCAGAGTTCTACGCTGGCAAAATCACTTTCACGAAAACCCCAATCCCGTTTCCCAGCAGGAACCCAGAATCAGGTTCCTATACACTGATGCTAGCAAGTTTTTCCCTCAGGAAGTGAGTTATTTCATGGTACATACCGTTGTCGCTCCAAGCTCTTATCTGCAATTATATAAAAGAAAACATTATGAGAATCAGATTGTGCTGTGCGCTTCACACAGATCTGTTATTCTCTGGACAACGATAAAACACCAGAAGGTGGCGCAGCGATTGAGCCATAGACCAAAGTCCCCAAAGACTAGCACAGAGGATAGCTATAGAAAAATAATACCTTAATTCACAGAATTTACCTTTAATTTTATATGCAAATGCACATGCTTAATCCAAGGAGGAAAACTGGTGCTGTGGAAAATGCCTCAGCATTCCAGTTGATAATGGATGCTGTCATTGAAAAGCACTCTAGTGTACCACATATAAGGTGGGAAGACACTCCTACTGAATTCCAGCTCCACAAAGAGAACAGGGTACAGTGTACATAATGCGCATTGCCAGATTTTCATATCAAAATTAATTGAGAAGTAAAGCAATCGGGAAAACAACACTGCCGTAAAAGACAAAAAAGGGGAGTCTTACGTGGGCATCGTTGTCATCATCATCATCTTCTTTTTCTTCTGCTTCACCTCTGC
>NW_016837523.1:0-1263 GCF_001698545.2 Rhinopithecus bieti | reverse complement strand
CTACGGCGAGTGGCAGGCGCGTAGAACTCCTTGGTCTAGAAGCCAGTGGATGTGGGGCGTAATTCCTTCTTTGGCCTCTAGGGGCATTGGGTACTGCCGAACCCGAATGGGGTCTGTCCCAGGCTTAATTTCAACAAATATGGCGGGGCGGTGTTTTGCCAGCCCTAAGCCCCCGGTTTCTGCCCATGCTTCCAGGAAACGCTGGAGCCAGGAGTTGATATCTTGATCAGGAGGCACTTGCTCCTGATGGAGTCTATATTCATCCTCCAAGGTGATAGTGAGGATGGATATTGGCTTGTTTTGAGAGTCAGTCACTTTGGGACCCCTGACTGGAAGTGAATTTGGGCTCCCATTTTGTTAATAGATCTCTCCTCAACAAGGGGCAAGGGCTCTCGGGAATAACTAGGAAGGAGTGAGACACCTTTCCTGTTCTTAAGTCTAAGGTCCTCTGAGTTGTCCAAGGATATTTTTTAATTCCTGTGGCTCCTTGTACCTAAGATGAATTTTCAGACAGTTTTCTATACGGCTTGGTCAAAACTGAGTGTTGCGCCCCGGTATTGACTAAGAAGTGGACCGGGGACCTCTCCACTTGTAGAGTTACCCTGGGTTCGGGGAGGGATTCCGAACCCCGTTCCTTCTAGTCGGAATCCTGGGTAACAAGTATGGGGGTAGGTTTTCGCAACCCTGAGTCCGACTGCCTCTTTTTCTTTGGGCAGTCTTTAATCCAGTGGCCATGTTCTTTACAGTAAGCACACTGATCTTTTCTAACTTTTGCTTAGGGCCTTGTGCTTGTTTTTTCCTTTGGTTTTTCTCTGTTGGAGGGAAGGCAGCCACCAGGACCCTGGTCATCTTTTTGGTAGCTTTTAACTGCCTTTCTTCTGGGGCATCCCTATTGTTGTATACCTTACTGGCAATGCGGAGGAGATCCTGCACCTGTTTTCCTTCTAAATCTTCTAGTTTTGTAACTTTTCTTAATATCTGGTGCTGCCTGGTTTACAAAGGACATTACTACCGCTGCCTGATTCTCAGGTGCTTCTGGGTCCATAGGGGTAAACTGTCTGAAAGCTTCCATTAACCTTTCTAGATAAACGGTAGGGCTTTCTGTCTTTCCTTGCAACACAGAATACACTTCAGCTAAATTAGTGGGCTTGCGAGCTGCCGCCCGGAGACCTGCCATTAGAGTCTGGCGGTAAATGAGCAGTCGTCCCCTACCTTCTGCCGTGTTGTAATCCCATCTAGGTCTGGTCAGAGGGAAGGCTGCAT
>NW_016837522.1:0-1789 GCF_001698545.2 Rhinopithecus bieti | reverse complement strand
TCTGATAAAAACGAGAAAGAAGCTTTCTGAGAAACTGCTTTGTGGTGTGTGAATTCATCTCACACAGTTACACCATCCTTTTCATTGAGAAGTTTGTTAGCACGTTTTTCTTTGATTCTGCAATGGGAAATTCAGGATTGCTTTGAGGCCTATGGTGTAAAAGGAAATATTCTCTGATAAAAACTAGAATGCAGCTTTCTGAGAAATAGCTTTGTGATGTGTGAATTCATCTCACTGAGTTCACGATTCCTGTCAGGGAGCAGTTTGGTAGCACTCTTTTGAGGGAATCTGAGAAGGGATATTTTGGATCACATTGAAGACTATGGTGACAAAGGAAATATTCTCCCACAAAAACTAGAAAGAAGCATTCTGAGAAACTGTTTTGTGATGTGTGAATTCATCTCACATGTTACATTGTTCTTTTCACTGAGCAGTTTGTTAACACAGTTTTCTTGGAATCTGCTATGGTGTATAGGTAGCGCATTGAAGCATATGGTGACAAAGGAAATATCCTGAGTTAAAAACAAGAAATAAGCTTTCTGAGAAACCGGTTTGTACTGTATTAATTCATCTCACAGAGTTACACATTTCTTTTCGTGTTGAAGTTTCCTAACACCGTTTTCGTGGAATCTGCAATAGGATGTTTTGGTGTGCATTGATGTCTATGGTGACAAGGGAAATTTGATCAGGTAAAAACCAAAAAGAAGCTTTCTGGGAAACTGCTTTGTGATGTGTGAATTCATCAACCACAGTTACACCTTCCTTTTCATTGAGCAGTTTGCTAACACTACTTTTGTGGAATCTGCGAATTTATATTCTTGAATGCATTAAGGCCTATTCAGGTGAAAAAGGAACTATCTTTAGATAAAAACTAGAAAGGAGGTGTCTTAGAAACTGCTTTATGATGTGTGAATTCATGTCACAGAGTTACATTGATCTTTTCATTCAACAGTTTCCGAACACTGTTTTCTTGGGATCTGCAATGGGATATTTTGGAGCACATGGAAGCTCACAGTGAAAAAGGAAATAACCTTATATAAAAACTAGAAAGAAGCTTTCTGAGAAATTGGTTTGTGATGCGTGAATTCATCTCACAGAGTCACACATTTCTTTTCATGGAGTGGCTTGCTGACAACCTTCTCATGGTATCTGCAACAGGATCTCTGGGACTGCCTTGAAGCTTACAATGAAAAGGGAATTAACCTCAAATAAAAATAAAAAAGAGGCTTTCTGAGAATTTGCTTTGTGACGTGTGAATTCATCTCACAGAGTTACACTGTTCTTTGCATTTAGCATTTGCTAACACTGTTTTCTTGGAATCTACAATGGGATATTTGACAGCACATTGAAGCATATGGTGACAAAGGAAGTATACTCAGATAAAAACTAGAAAGAAGCCCTCTGAGAAACTTCTTTGAAATGTGTGAATTCATCTCACAGAGATACACGTGTCTTTTCATGGAGCGGTTTGCTAACACTGTTTTCATGGAATGTGCAAGAGGAAATTTGGGAGCATATTATGCCTATTGTGAAAAGGGAAATTTCCTACGATGATAACTAGAAAGAAGCTTTCTGAGAAACTGCCTTGTGATGTGTGAATGCATCTCAAATAGTTACAACATTATTTTCATGGAGCAGTTTGCTAACACTGTTCTCCTGGAATCAGCAGTAGGATATTGGGAGCGCACTGAAGCCTATGGTGACAAAGGTAGTATCCTCAGATAACAGCTAGAGAGAAGCTTTCTGAGAACCTGCTTTGTAGTGTGTGAATTCATCTCACAGAGTTACA
>NW_016837521.1:0-624 GCF_001698545.2 Rhinopithecus bieti | reverse complement strand
TCAAACCTACATCTATTATATCTATTATGTCTATGTATTATACCTATATCTATTACGTCTACATTTTATACCTAAATCTAATATATCTATTATGTCTATATTTTATACCTATGTGTATTATATCTATGATGTCTGTATTTTATACCTATATCTATAATATCTATTATGTCTATATTTTATCCCTCTATCCATTATATCTATTCTGTCTGAATTTTATAACTCTATCAATAATGTCTATTATGTCTATATTTTATACCTTTATTATATCTATTATGCCTATATTTTATAAATATATCTAATATATCTATTATGTCTATATTTCATATCTATATTATGTCTATTATGTCTATATTTTAACCTATATATATTAAATCTATTATGTCTATATTGTATACCTGTATCAATTATGTCTATATTGTATACCTGTATCTATTATGTCTATATTTTATACCTATATCTATTATGTCTATATTTTATACCTATATCTATTATATCTATTATGTCTATATTTTATACCTCTATCTATTACAACTATTATATCTATATTTTATACATATATCTAACTATATTTTGTACCTATATTTCTTATATCTATATTTAATACCTATATATTATATCTATTAG
>NW_016837520.1:0-1545 GCF_001698545.2 Rhinopithecus bieti | reverse complement strand
TTCTTTACCTACCTCCCAAGACCTAAAAAGGAGTCCACCCCACACACACACCACTTCAAAAACATAATTAGTACTTGCATTCAATTCTGGGCATTTGGAATAGACATAATGGGTGATTAAATCTCTCCTCCAACCCATTGCTTAGTCTTCTTAGAGGATGAAGGATTTTGCATAACACAAGTCAACATATAAAAGATCTTGTATAGAAACAGACTTTCAAGTGGTCCTCATTATAGTGATTCAATATACAAAGGACCCAACACACAGCACAATGTCTATTAGAAGAATGATTAACTTGTTCCCCTCAAAATCCTAATATCTACACAGAAAAAATACCCTATACACATTTTATCATTCTTTACCAGTATAGTCATACAAAGGAGTATCACAAAAGCAAAAGAACACATTTGGTTTGACTCACAGTTCTAAATTTCATATAAAATTGCTAAAACCACCAAGACAAACATGACTATGAAATATTTAACGATCTTCACCTAAATTCAAGTCACCATTCAACCACCAATAGCTCTGCTCTCCTTACAGGAATTTTCCAAAAGTAAATTCTGGAATTAACAGGACAAATTTTTCTGGTGATAGAAATTAGGAAGGAATTGGTTGAAGGCGGTTCCTTGGCTGTCAAACTTTTTCTCAATCATATTTTGTGAAATAAAAGCATCAAACAGATCTTTACATTAACTTACAATCTATCAAGCAATACTGGAGCAAGCTTTAAATATTAGCCACATTCTGTCAGGGCTAACATTAAATCAGCATCAGTCTCATGTCTTGCAGCATCCACAGCTCATCTTCTCAAAACCAATTAAGATTTCATAACTCAAACAATGTAAGTCATCTCCTTGATCTTCGACATGAATGGGTAATTTTCCCCCAAAATAGTACCTCTTTGACATGATTTAATCTGTGGTTAGAGTATTTAACAGGATTTCTTTCCTTCTTAGAAAATATACCCCTTTCCAATATCAAAAACACTAGCTGATAATGCTATAGCTTAACCAGGTCAAAAGCGTTTTTTTTTTTTTTTTTAAGTTAAAAAAAGAACCTAACTGCATCTTTAGACCTTATGTGAGGCAGTGTCCAGGGTCACTGGGACCCCTGCTTGGTCAGTGCAGCCGGGTGCCAATTAAAGACAGAAACCCAAGCGTTCAAAGCCCCTTCCCAGTGGTTCATCCTAGTGGAAGCCATGGGCACAAAGGAATGCGGCATTCCACGGAGGGCTTTGGGGATAGGCTGCTTGAGAACAACAAAATGGCTCACGTCCCCTGAGTATAAAGCCAGTGACTGCTCCCAGCTTCAATGCAGCACCATCCACAGCAGCCAAGGTCTGGAATCACCTGAGTGCCCGTCAACAGGGGATGAAGGGAACGTGGCCCGAACATACACAGGAGCAATACTCCACCACACAGCGGAGAGCCCTGTCATCCGCGGCAGCATGGATGGAGCTGGAGGACATTACGTGAAGCAAACGAGCCAAGCAAAGAAACAGCACATGTTCTCACTCATGAGCAGGAGCTGAGAGCACATCTC
>NW_016837519.1:0-1173 GCF_001698545.2 Rhinopithecus bieti | reverse complement strand
GTTGTGTCCCTGCCAAGCTTTGGTACCAGGTTGATGCTGGTCTCATAACATGAGTTAGGGAAGATTCCCTCTTTTTCTATTCATTGGAATAGTTTCAGAAGGAATGGTACCAGCTCTTCTTTGTACCTCTGGTAGAATTCGGCTGTGAATCCGTCTGGTCCTGGACTTTTTTTGGTTGGTAGGCTATTAATTATTGCCTCAATTTCAGAGCCTGTTATTGGTCTATTCAGCAATTCAACTTCTTCCTGGTTTAGTCTTGGAAGCGTGTATGTGTCCAGGAATTTATCCATTTCTTCTAGATTTTCTAGTTTATTTTCATAGAGGTGTTTATAGTATTCTCTGATGGTAGTTTGTATTTCTATGCGATCGGTGGTGATAACCCCTTTATCATTTTTTATTGCGTCTATTTGATTCTTCTCTTTTCTTCTTTATTAGTCTTGCTAGCGGTCTATCAATTTTGTTGATCTTTTCAAAAAACCAGCTCCTGGATTCATTGATTTTTTAAAGGTTTTTTTGTGTCTCTATCTCCTTCAGTTCTGCTTTGATCTTGGTTATTTCTTCCCTTCTGCTAGCTTTTGAGTTTGCTTGCTCTTTCTTCTCTAGTTCTTTTAATTGTGATGTTAGGGTGTCGATTTTAGATATTTCCTGTTTTCTCTTGTGGGCATTTGGTGCTATAAATTTCCATCAATACACTGCTATAAATGTGTCCCAGAGATTCTGGTATGTTGTGTCTTTGTTCTCATGGCTTCAAGGAACATGTTGATTTGATTATTTACCCAGTAGTCATTCAGGAGCATGTTTTCAGTTTCCATGTAGTTGAGCGGTTTTGAGTTAGTTTCTTAGTCGTGAGTTCTAATTTGATTGCACTGTGGTCTAGAGACAGTTTGTTGTAATTTCTGTTCTTTTACATCTGCTGAGGAGTCCTTTACTTCCTACTATGTGGTCAATTTTGGAATAAGTGTGATGTGGTGCTGAGAAGAATGTATATTCTGTTGATTTGGGTGGAGAGTTCTGTAGATTTCTATTAGGTCTGCTTAGTGCAGAGCTGAGTTCAAGTGCTGGATATCCTTGTTAACCTTCTGTCTCATTGATCTGTCTCATATTGATAGTGGGGTGTTCAATTCTCCCATTATTATTGTGTGGGCATCTAAGTCTCTTTGTAGGTCTCTAAGG
>NW_016837518.1:0-1785 GCF_001698545.2 Rhinopithecus bieti | reverse complement strand
AAGCATCTCTGTCTGCACCTGCTTCACCTGCTTAAGGACACGAATTCGCGTCCTCCGGGCGGGGACCCGGCGCTGGCTGGAGGCGTCCGCAGAGGACCCGCGCTGGGTCCCAGGGCCGCGTGGGGCCGCAGACTCGCGAGGAGCGCAGCCCCGGGTGGGCAGGGCCGAGGCGGGACCTGAAGCCGGGGAGGGAGGCGCAGGGCGGGCTCGCGCTGGGCTGTCAGCGCCGCTGGGGTTCCAGAGAATTCGCAACCGTCAGCGTCTCTCCCCGCGGGACAGCGTCTCTACTCCAGTCTGACACGGGCGCCAGAAGCTCGCGCTGTTTGTCATTTTAAAGAGAAAACACAATTGACTTGTCCGAAGTCGAGACGGGAAAGCTCGCGGACGCCTGTTAGTAGGATTTGTGGGGTGAGACGGGAGAATTCACACCGGTCCCAGCGACCCTCCCGGGAAAACAGAACCCACGAATGTGTCAAGTCTCCATTTATCAATAGCCGCGTGTGCGGGGAGGGGCTGTGCGCAGTGTCCCGCGTGAGGCTCCTGGGAGAGCTCCCTCCCCGTCCGCGTCCGGCTCTGGGAGGGACTGTGGCCCTGGGCGGCCAACCGGGATCCCCACTGCCTTCGCCAAAGTGCTGGGTCCGGGACAGGCCTTGAGCCCCGTGGCCTCCAACAGTGTCCCTGTGGATCGCGCTGTGGTCGTGGGGTTTGAGGAAGAAAGCCCAGCGCCTTCGCCATTTGGTCTCCCATGGAAGTTGTAACCAGGTCCGACCCTGCTTAGCTTCCGAAATCAGACAGATTGTAGGTGTTCAGGGTGGTATGGCCTTAGACTTTGGCCACTTGGTACCACAGTGGGCTGAGGGGCTGTGGGCGGGAAGGCGATCTGAGGGGCACATTTGCAGTCAACAGACTGTGGCTTCCAGAACTGACTGTCCCGGAGGATATGGCCTGAGCTTCAACAACCCTGCAAGTGGGTTGAGCAACCCATTTCACAGCTGAAGAAACTGAGAGCGCTGGCTCAGCCCGGACCCGGAGCTGAGGTGGGCCCTGCAGAAGCCGTGGGGGGCCTGGACTGTGCATGGGGAAGGTCACACCAGCGGCTGCAGTACCCCTTCCTGATTCCCCAGGACGGGGCACCTGTCGTTTCTCTACACCCCATTCTCCCTGGGCCTTCTCCTCCGGCTTCCCCTGCATGAGGGAGTTTGCTCCAAAGCACGGAATTCTAGCAAGTCTGGGAAATCCACGCAGGCCCAGCACCCAGTGCCCCAGGGCCCCAGTGCTAAGGGTCCCACAGGATCCGCTACTTGGGGTGAAGGCCCTGGGTGTTTCCGGGAGCAGAGCTGGGCTCTCTCCTGCTTGGAGGAGAGCGTGCTTTTGTTTCAGAGCCGTGTGAGCAGACAACATTTCTGAAGGTTGTGATTTTTTTTTAACAAAAACTCCTTTCTAAAATTTATGAGCCTGAGCAACACATTCATTTTTGTGACACAGAGTGAAATAAGGCATGAATTTTCACATTTCTTTTCTCATTCATTGGGCATTACACGCACCGCTCCTCAGCTTGTCAAAATGTTTTAATTTGTGGATTTGTTTTTTAAAAGTATATGATTGGCAGGAAGTGGAGGAGGTTCCCCTCTTGAGAACACCCACCACGTAGACAGGAGGCCCCAGTGCCAGCTCGGGATGTGGGGGAGGGAAGTATTTAACCGGGATGGGGAATCCCCTACATGACAGGTTCCTGTTTCCTGGTTCATCTGGAGGCTCCTGAAGTTGGCCAGGTGAGACCCCGAC
>NW_016837517.1:0-836 GCF_001698545.2 Rhinopithecus bieti | reverse complement strand
TTTCACGTTTTGAACTGATGAAATTTCCTTTATCAGCGTAGGCCTCAATGCGATCCAAGAAGCCCTTCTCAGGTTCCTCAAAGACAGTGTTAATGGACTGCTCCACGAAACATAAGTGTAACTCTGTCAGATGAATTCACACATCACCAAGAAGTTTCTAAGAAAGCTTCTTTCTAGTTTTCATCTGAGGATATTTGCTTTGTCACAGTAAGCTTCATTGCATTAAGAAGAATCCCATTGCAGATTCCCAGAAAACTGTGTTGGCAATCTGATCACTGAAGAGAAACGTGTAAGTCTGGGAGTTGCATTCACACATCGCAATGCAGCTTCTCAGAAGGCTTCTTTCCATTTTTGATCGGAGGATATTTAATTTTTCACCATAGCCCTCAATGAGCTCCGAAATATCACTTTGCAGAATCCACGACAACAGTGTTAGCAAACTGTTCCAAGAAGGGAAGGGTGGAACTCTGTGTGATGAAGTCACACATCAGAAAGCAATCTCTCAGAAACCTTCTCTCTAGTTATCATCTGAGGATATTTCCTTTTCACCATGGGCCTCAATTGGATCCCAAATATCACTTTGCAGATTCCACAAAAAGAGTGTTAGCAAACTGCTTCCTGAGGTCTACGTTGTAACACTTTGAGATGAATTCACGGATCACAAAGAAGTTTCTCAGAAAGCTTCTTTCACGTTTTCAACTGATGATATTTCCTTTATCAGCGTTGGCGTCAATGCTATCCAGCGAAGACATTCTCAGGTTCCTCAAAGACAGTGTTAATGGACTCCTCCATGAAACATAAGTGTAACTCCGTGAGATGAATTCACACATCACCAA
>NW_016837516.1:0-1532 GCF_001698545.2 Rhinopithecus bieti | reverse complement strand
CATTCTACTATAAAGACACATGCACACATTTGTTTATTGCAGCACTATTCACAATAGCAAAGACTTGGAACCAACCCAAATGCCCATCAATGATAGACTGGATAAAGAAAATGTGGCACATATGTGCCATGGAATACTATACAACCATAAAAAAAGGATGAATTCATGTCCTTTGCAGGGACATGGATGAAGCTGGAAACCATCATTCTCAGCAAACTAACACAGGACCAGAAAACCAAACACTGCATGTCCTCACTCATAAGTGTCAGCTGAACAATGAGAACACATGGACACAGGGAGGGGAACGTCACACACTGGGGCCTGTCAGCAGTTGGAAGGCTAGGGGAGGGATAGCATTAGGAGAAATACCTAATGTAGATGACGGGTTGATGGATGCAGCAAATCACCATGGCATGTGTATACCTATGTATCAAACCTGCACATTCTGCACATGTATCCCAGAACTTAAAGTATAATAAGAAAAAAAAAAGACAAAAAAAGATACTCCAGCAATAAAATACCAATTACAAGATGTTCCAAATTAGAATATAAACTCCTTCTCATCATGAATTTTCTGAAATTAAAAGTAAATGGTTAAGTTCAATGATTAATGTACAAAGATATTAAACCCCAAAGGAGTTAAAATCCAAAATCATATTCTCTTCACCTTGTAATTTAAAGTTCAAAGAAAATTAATGTCCAAAATATATCCCAATTTCTTATCCAACTGCTTTGTTATATTTCTCAATGTTCCCAGGCCATGCACAAAATGTTGGAGTTGAGACGTCCAAATATAACTTCTTTTTTCCTCATGAGCATCTTGAACAGATTATAAAATAAAGAGAACAGAGAAGAGACTAAAACAACACTCTTATTACTAACAAATGTAGCTTGTGCCTACAGGCAAGAAAGCCTGCTAACAGTGAACTCTAGAACTGGTCTTCCCCACTGTGACATAAACAGCTACTGTTCACCCATGTCTGTGTTTGTCCCCTCTTCTGGGCACAGCTACGCTATATCTTTCTCAGCCTCCCTTACGGTTAACTCTGTTCATGTGATTGAATTTTGGCCAATGGAATGTGGAAAAAAATTCTGTGCACCCTCCTAATATGGTGCATAAAAATTTCCCAAGTGTATTTCATGCTTTCACAGCCTCCCCTCATTTGCAAGCTGAATGAAGAGGACTCTCAGGGCTTAGAAGAGGGCAAAGCCGCCAGATGGAAGAACACTAGGTCTCAGCATTACTGCATGCAACAGAGCCTGTTTCTTTACCACCAGTCCTCATTGAACAGTGACATAAGTGAGGAACAAACATTTATTTTTGTTCAGCTACGGAATGTTTGCAAGTTGTTTGTTTCACTGGTTAGCCTATCCTGCCTGATACACCCAGAAAATCCCTGGAAGCCCTGATGCAGGACAGGTTTCCTGTGGCAGGAAGTGAACTGCTCAGGTGATCCAGAGATGCAGAAGAAACCTCTGACCCTATGGACAGCTCCCCCCATGAAAAAGAGGGCCAGGCTGAGCTGAGCATG
>NW_016837515.1:0-603 GCF_001698545.2 Rhinopithecus bieti | reverse complement strand
AAAAAAAAACAAAAACAAAAAGAAACATACACATACAAAGGGAATCAGGAGACAGAGTCAGAAGTCTTACAGGTCTCCAGAGTCAAGGAAGAATCTTTAAATAAAATGAGAATTGAAGCCAGGCACAGTGACTCATGCCTGTAATCTCAGCACTTTGGGAGGCCGAAGCGGGTGGATCACCTGAGGCCAGGAGTTTGAGACCAGCCTGGACAACATGGTGAAACCCTGTCTCTACTAAAAGTACAAAAAATGTGCCAGGTGTGTTGGCACATGCCTGTAGTCCCAGTTACTCGACAGGCTGAGGTAACAGAATCACCTGAACCCTGAAAAAAAAGAATCAAGGATCCCAATAAAGATACAATTTGAAAGAGAAATGTAAAGTAAACTTACATAAAAAAGTTTTCAGTAACTTGGATCTAAAAGGTTATGATTTGCTTTAAAAGGAAAGAAAGAAAGAAAGAAAGAAAGAAAGAAAGAAAGAAAGAAAGAAAGAAAGACAGAACAAAGGAAGAGAAAGAGAAAAAGAAAGAAAGAAGACAAAGAGAAAGAAAGAAAGAAAAGAAAAGAAAAGAAAAGAAAAGGAAGAAAGAGAAAGAAAGAAAA
>NW_016837514.1:0-1268 GCF_001698545.2 Rhinopithecus bieti | reverse complement strand
ATCTCCTTGTCCCAGTGTTTGCTGCTTGCTTCAAACACATCCATTGAAGCTCCCTGCTGGAAAGCTCTCAGATAACACCTGGACTTACTAAAGCCATTGGCTTACCGGTCTCTTCTCTCCTCCCTGCCTGGGCTTGTTGACCTCTGTATCTGTGGTCTCCAGGTGTGCCGAGTGCTCTCCAGTGTCTGTAAGTAGTAAAATCACTTACACTGTCACGTTGTGGTTGTATCACTGTAGCCTCACATGCCATCCAGGGTCTGACATCGAGGCTGCCCTATGGGACCTGTGCTGGTTGAGCCCCTGCTGGAGCTCTTGTTTTGGGACCTCTGGTTCTTCTGGGGACAGGAGCTTCCAGCTAACTTCTTCAAAAAAGTGATATGTTTCATGGAAAACACTGGGTCAGATGATGTATTCTTGGGCTTGAACTGCCATAAGAAACACCTTAGCCTGGGTGAATTAGATAATAGAAATCGATTTTTGACAGTTCTGTGAATAATGTGCTATTTTAACCACTTTAAAATGTGCAATCAAGTGGAATTAACCACATACACAGTGTTCAGTTACCATCACCATTTTTCCGAGAAAATTTTTATCATTTTAAACTGAAACTTTGTATCCTTGAAACAATAATAACTCCCTGTATTTTCCACCCTAGACCTTGATCATCTCAACTCTGTCTCTATGAATTTGCCTATTCTTGTTGTTTCATATAAATGGAATTATATATATATATATGTTATTTATTTCTGACATATTTCACTTGGCATAATGTTTCCAAAGTCCATGCATCTTCCAGCAGATGTCAGAGCTTCCTTCCTTTTTAGGCAGATTAACATTCTGTTGCATGTGTCACCACATTTGTTTTTTCATGAGTTGGGGAATACTTGGATTGTTTTTATATTTCATCTTTTGTGAGTAATGCTACAATCAATATTCCCATGCGAGTAACTGTTTCAGTCCCTGGATTCAATTCTTTCGGTATATACCTAGGAATGAATGCTCTTTTATATGAGAATTCTATGATTGGCTTCTTGAGGAACAGCACAACTGTTTCTCCTAGTGGCTGTACCTTTTTATAATCTCAGCAGCAATGTATGAGGATTCCAAATTCTACATAAGGCTTTCACCTGTTATTTAACATTTGAAAAGAATAGTAGCCATATTTGTAGGTGTAGTGTGGTATCTCCTTGTGGCTTTGACTTTGTATTTTCCTAATGCCTAATGATGTTGAGTTTCTTTTCATGTCCCTCTTGATGATTTGCATATCC
>NW_016837513.1:0-1175 GCF_001698545.2 Rhinopithecus bieti | reverse complement strand
GATGTGTGAATTCATCTCACAGAGTTACACTTATGTTTCAGGCAGCAGTCCAATGTCACCGTTTTTGAGGAACCTGAGAAGGACTTCTTTGGATTGCATTGAGGATTACGCTGATAAAGGAAATATCATCAGTTCAAAACGTGAAAGAAGCTTTCTGAGAAACTTCTTTGTCATCTGTGAATTCCATTCACAGAGTTACAGCTTATTTCTCAGGAAGCAGTTTCCTAACACTCTTTTTTGGAATCTGCAAAGTGAGATTTGGGAGGCCATAGGGGCCCATGGTGGAAAGGAAATATCTTCAGATAATAAATGGAGAGAAACTTACTCAGAGATTGCTTTCTGGTGTGTGACTTCATCACACAGAGTTCCAACCTTCCCTTCTGGGAACAGTTTGCTAACTCTGTTATCTTGTGTTCTGCAAAGTGATATTTGGGAGCTCATTGAGGGCTTCGGTGAAAAAGGAAATATCCTCAGATCAAAAGTGGAAAGAAGCCTTCTGAAAATCTGCATTTCGATGTGTGAATGCAACCCACAGTGTTACACGTTTCTCTTCAGTATTCAGTTGCAAACACAGTTTTCTGGAAATCTGCATTGGTATAATTGTGAACGCAATGAAGCTTGCCGTGACAAAGGAAATATCCTCAGATGAAAATCAGACAGTAGCTTTGTTAGAAACTTCTTGGGGATGTGTGAATTCATCTCACACAGTTGCACTTACGTGTCATGCAGCAGTCCATTATCACTCCTTTTGAGGGACCTGAGAGGACTTCTTTGAATCGCATTGAGGCCTATGCTGATATAGGATATATCATCAGTTCAAAACGTGAAAGAAGCTTTCTGAGAAACTTCTTTCTGATCGCTGAATTCTTCTCACAGAGTTACAGCTGAGTTCTAAGGAAGCAGAAACAGTTTGATAAGTCTGTTATCTTGTGTTCTGCAAAGTGACATTGAGGAACGCTTTGAAGGCTATGGTGAAAAAGGAATATCCTCAGGTCAAAACTGGAAGGAAGCCTTCTGAGAAACTGCATTTCAATGTGTGAATGCAACTCACAGAATTACACGTTTCTCTTCAGTGTTCAGTTTCCTAACACAGTTTTCTGGAAACCTGCAATGTTAATCTTTGAACGCAATGAACCTTGCGGAGACAAAGGAAATATACTCAGATGAAAACTAGA
>NW_016837512.1:0-1402 GCF_001698545.2 Rhinopithecus bieti | reverse complement strand
TAGTTTCACTTATTAAAAAAGTCAAACATGCAAAACTAAACAATATATGGTCTATAATGACAAGCAATGGAATGATTCACAGGAAGTTAGGGATAGTGTTTACCTCTTGTGGAAAGAGTGAGTGGCATTGAAGAATAGCAATGGGAGTTTCTAAGATACTGGAAATATTCTATTTCATAACCTGAAGGTAGGACACATATGCTCATTTTATATTCTTCTTAAGCCATACATACACACTTTTATATTTATGATCAATTTCATTAATAAGACAACTATATATATGCATTTGTAAATAAGTGAGATTAACAAATTTCTGGATACATATAACTTATCAAAGTTGACTCAAACATAGAAAATCTGGATGGAAATCATACCATTAAAGTAATTGAGTTGATAATTAATAATTCTACAAATGATGCCCAGATGATGGCACAAGTAGTTCCAATGTTACACTAATTATCTGTAATGGGAGAAAAAGAGGCCATTCTTTAATCCATATGAGACTAGGATAACCTTACTATGGTGTACCTCATCCATGCACATGGAGACAAATATTGTAAACAAAATGCTAGGAAGTATACCAGCAATGTATAAAAACCATGAACAAGCTCAGTTAGTAATGCAAATTTAGTTCAATGTTAGAAAATCTACTGAAATTATCTCCTTATCAATGCAAAGACAAAATTATATGATTGTCTCAAAAGGCCTATAAAATTATCTTATAAAAATTAAATTATTGATATTGCCACCTATGAATAAAGGGCAACTTCCTTAACCTGATAAAAGGAGCCGACAAATAACCTACAGCACCTATCGTATCGTGTGGCTAAAAACACTGAAATCACTCCTTTTAAAATCAAGAAAAAGACAAGAGTAACATTGTCACTAAACTGCTTCCAAAGCTTGTATGGAAGAGAAAAGGGCCAGGTATAACTAAGACAATCCCATAGAAGAATAAAGTGTGCGAAGGTGGGAGGTGGAGCTTATGTGAGTCTATCATGCGCCAGATTTACTGTGAAGTTATAATTATGACAGCACCAATTGCTATTGTGAAAGTCTATGCTTGTGTAAAATCTTGATTTATGCCCTAGCTAACATTACAGAATAGTCAGAAAGCGTCTATATAATCCATTGTATGAGCAATTGGTGTCCATACGGGAAAATATCAGAATGGGTCTCTATCCCCAAAATGGATCCCTATCACACAAAGGCCAGATCTAAATGGACAAATGACTTAAATCTGAGATGCAAATATTTAAAAATCTTTTAGAAGAAAATATAGGAGGGTACCTTATTACATGCCACACCTACTATGTGTACTTTGTACAATGCAAGTGTTGTATATGAGTATAGTATGTAACTGTAGATGCCTCTAAACAGTATATACATGCTTGCTACTGTA
>NW_016837511.1:0-1286 GCF_001698545.2 Rhinopithecus bieti | reverse complement strand
ACCTGAGGTCAGGAGTTTGAGACCAGCCTAACATGGCGAAACCCCGTCTCTACTAAAAGTACAAAAAAATTAGCCGGGCGTGGTGGTGTGCGCCTATAATCCCAGCTACTCAGGAGGCTGAGGCAAGAGAATTGTGTGAACCTGGGAGGCAGAGGTTGCAGTGAGCCGAGACTGTGCCACTGCACTCCAGCCTGGGTGACAGAGCGGGACTGTCTCAAAAACAAAGAAACCTAAAGCAAATGGAAGGAAATACTAAAAGATGAGAGCAGAAACAAACTCGATAGAGAAAAATCACAGAGAAAATAAATGAAACCAAAAGTCAGTTCTCTGAAAAGACCAACATTGAAAACCTTTTCCTTTTTTCTTGTGAAGATTCCAGAAGTATGAGGAACCTTCAGCTGGACTGTAGAACAAGAAACAAACAGAGAAGACTCAAATTACTAAAACCAGGAATGAAAGAGGAGACATCACTACTGACTTCACAGGAAAAATGAAGGCGTATCCGGCTTTACCTATAATACCATGAAAACCCGCGTGCCGACAAATCAAATTGAATCGGACAAATTCCTAGAAAGACACAAACTACCAAAGCTGACTCAAGAAGAAACAAAATCAAACTTCTAACAAGTAAAGAGATTAACCCATTTATGCTGGAGGTTGTGTATCTTTTCTGTGAAAAATGAGACCTTGGCGATGACCTTCAGCAGGATATAAATAACTCCCACAAGCTTAGTGTTCCAATAATGGAACGCTACGCACAGTTATTAACTTTAAAACTTCCCACAAAGAAAAGCCCAGATGCAGAGAGCTTGACTGTGAAGTCTACGAAACATGTAAAGAGGAATTAACACTAGTGCTTCACTGTCTTCCAAAAAAATAGGAGGGAACACTTCCCAACACCTTCTATTGGGCCAGCACTGCTCAAAGATACCACAAGAAAACAAAACTACAGGCCAATATCCCTTACAGCCCAAGCCTGTACAGCACCCGCTCCACCTCTGGAGGGCTGGAGACTAAGGCCGGCCACACGGGCCCAGCTGTGTCTCTGTGGCCAATCCCCAATAAAAACTCTGGATCTCGAGGCTCAGGTGAGCTTCTCTGGATGGCAGCATTCCACAGAGACCGCCATATATCCTCGATGGGGGAAACAGGCACTGTGCTGTCCACATGACCCCAACGGGAGAGGACAGCCGGAAGCTCACACCAGAGCGGGACTCCATCTCAAAAAAAAACAAAACCAAAACCAAAAAACCAGAAACCCCAAAACCAAACAAACCTAAAGCAAA
>NW_016837510.1:0-1786 GCF_001698545.2 Rhinopithecus bieti | reverse complement strand
GAACATAAGGGCTTTTGATCAGAAACTAAAGTTTCCCAAAAAACAGTTTTTCCTGTGCTACCGAACCCCCCCTGCCGAGATACCTCTCTAGATAGGAATGAAAAAAAGGCATAAAAGTAATTGTGCAGTACGTTCCCCTGCCTCTAGGCATATAAATTATGAGACATGTACCATAATAAGAATTTCATTTGTAAAATCAGGATCAATAATTTTTGGAATTATCATTAACCCCCGTATAGTACTGCTGCTTCGACCTAACAAAAGTCCTACATGTCCTTTTGGCAAAGGGCCACACACTCCAGTAGCTAATTTATATACTCCTCCATTAGGAGACAAGGTATAAGGCTGAGTAATAGCTAAGTCAGCAGCGGCGCTCTGCTTAGTTGCCACATAAAGCTGGGAAACTGGGGTAAGGGGTGGTATCCTTAAGGAGGACTCGAATTCATTCCTTGATGTTGTAGGCCATTTCTCACTGGGTATTGTGGTAGGCTTGCATTGTATTTGTTGGGGCCCCAAGCCTGTGGACCCCGGCTCCCATTTCCCGGGAGAGGAGATGGTAAATTTCCACTTTTATCAGTTTTGGATCGACATTCATTTGTCCAATGTCGACCTTTGCCACAACGTTTGCACACGTCTGAAGGCAGCTTTCTGCCTTGAGGGATAAAAATGTTCAATTTTTTACGACATTCTTTCTTGAAATGTCCAGGTTTACCACATTGAAAGCAAATACCTTGTTTGTTATTTTCTTTTAAGGCTTTAGATAGGGCTCCAGTAAATAACTGAGCATTATAAATAGCCCCTCCAACACCAGCACAAGCTCTAATATATTCATCTAAATTGGCCCCAGTGGCCTTTAATGGTCTCAACAATTTTTCACAATCAGCATTAGCATTTTCAAAAGACAATGTTTGTAACAAAATTTTGAAGCAGGGCCAACATCCACAGTTTTAAGACAGCATCCTGAAGACGGGCTACAAAATTTGGATATGGTTCATTTGCACCCTGTAAAATCTTCACAAAGGAGAAGGAAGATTTTCCTGCTATTTCTACCTTATTCCAGGCCCTTAAAAACAAGGTCTTTATTTGAATAAGGGCAACATCATCTAGGCCAGCCTGAGCATTAAGAGTAGCATATTGGCCTGTGCCTGTGAGTTGTTCCTCAGTGGGTCCTGGGGGATCACACGTAGCATTTTTCCTAGCCTGCACATGTGCTTCATCCATCCACCAGCTGTGCAATTGTAACCACTGAGAACGATCAAGAACAGCCTTCCCCAAAGTCTCCCAGTCTATAGGAATCATCAAATTTTCTGATGAAAAGCATCAAGAAGACCAAGGACAAAAGGAGATTGAGGTCCATAGTTACAAATGGCAGTTTTCATTTCTTTCAAACATTTAAATTGTAAGGCAGTAAATTGGACACTATTGCCACCATTTGGAAACTGAGCATTAGGAGCAAAAGGAGCACGAATAACTGGAAAAAAATCCAGTTCCTCAAATTTTCTTATCTTTTTCTCTTCTCCCTCCCCCAATGGCAGGAAAGGCACTGAGAAAACTTTGCCAGACAAAGGTAAGGAGGCTGTGGGGTTGGAGGCACTCGAAAATCCCCTTCTAATGGGGCAGAAGGAAAAGAAACAGGGAAAGCTCGCAAAGGTGAATTAGAAAAATGTATCTGTAATATCTGTTGAAGCATTCCCATAATATGCTGTATGTCAGAATTCCCCTTAGAAGAAGAAAGAGTTGGCTCTTCCTCTTCTCCCCTTTTGCTACCCCCCCCATCCTCTGTTAC
>NW_016837509.1:0-628 GCF_001698545.2 Rhinopithecus bieti | reverse complement strand
ACAATCATGAAAACCAAGAACTGTGTTATGTCACTGTGTATTGCTTGTTACCTGAATTCCACACTAGGCTGAGATCAAGGGTTAAATCTTTCACGATTTGCTCCATAACCTGTGAGCTTCTTTTCCTACACCAAACTAAGCTTTTTTCTAGAGTTTTACAATTCACAGTTAGTAGACAAGAGTGGTTCTCAAAAATGTAGTCTCTGGACTAGCAGCACCGGCAGAACCTGAGAACTTTTATAAGTGCAAATTCTCAGGCCCCACCCTGGACCTGGTGAATCAGAAACTCTGGAGTAGGGCTCAGCCATCTGTGCTGCAGTAATCCCTCCAGATGTTCAAGCACCTCCGGCACACAGTAGGTAGAAAAATGTGTTTCCTTCTGTAGGTCCAAAGCCAGGGATACCATATGTTCTGTCTTGATATGAAACCATGACTTGCAATTAAAACACATAAGTCTCCTTCCTACTCCCACCCTCCATCCAATGTGTTTTATTTTTATGAGTTAATAAGAAAAAAAGTGGCAATCAGAGATTCACTCTAAAAAGTATATTTACAAGTGTCAGTGCTCATCCAGTCTGATCTAATACAATACCATTTACACCTCCTACCTCTCAAGTTTTAAAACTTA
>NW_016837508.1:0-1404 GCF_001698545.2 Rhinopithecus bieti | reverse complement strand
ACTCAGAACAGCAGCAGGTTGAAATGTATGAATTATTTCTGGAATTTTCCATTTCGTATTTTTTTTTTTTTGGACGGAGTTTTGCTTTGGTCACTCAGGCTGGAGTGCAATGGTGTGATCTCGGCTCACTGCAATCTCTGCCTCCCAGGTTCAAGTGATTCTCCTGCCTCAGCTTCCCAAGTAGCTGAGATTATAGGCGTGTGCCACCATGTCCAGCAAATTTTTGTATTTTTAGTAGAGATGGGGTTTCAACATGTTGTTGGTCAGACTGGTGTCGAGCTCCTGACCTCCAGTGATCAGCCAGTCTCAGACTCCCAAAGTGCTGGGATTACAGGCATGAGCCACTGCGCCCAGTGCATTTCATATTTTCATACTGTGATTGACCACGGGTAATCGAAAAGGCTGAAAGCAAAACTACCGATAAGGGGGGACTACTATGTAATCAAATAGTCTGATGACCCAGAAACAGAACTCAAGGCCAATCCTCCTTTCTAGCCTCTCCTGGTTCAATGTGTAATCTGGATACTGAAATCAAGCTCCTCTCTTCTGGTTTTCCCCATTACAAAATGTGGGAGGTAAAAAACAATGGGTTTATAATTTCTTGTCTATGTTCTTCACAATCACAGCCAGCCTGGGCTGCAATCTGATTTCAACCAATTTGCTGCCCGTGCAGCTTTGACCAACCGTTCATACTCTTTGGCACCATTTTCTCAACTGTAAAAGGGGGAAATAATATCTACCTCATTTGATGCTAAGACTTATAAAACTTTATAGTTTACAAAGCATTTTCACAAAAATCCCATTTGATTTGCACATCAACCAATGGCAAATAGGGGACCCTGAATAAAAAATTAGTGAGTTCATTCACATTCCAGGGGCTGTGCTAGCCCTGGGATACAACAGCGAATGAGACAAACAGGATCTGTGCCTTCATGGAGTTAACATTCTAGAGGAAGCAAGATGATAAAGTAAGCAAATAAACAAGATAACTGCAGGTTATGGTAAATTTTCTGAAGGAAATAATCAAAATTCATTAGAGTGAAATGGGGGTATGCAAGCCTATGTGAGTTAGGATGATCCAGACTCTCATGAAGGGATAAAAATGAAGTCTTGAGAGGTTTCCAAACATGAAAGGAGTGAAATTCCATTGAGGTTCCAGATCATCCGATGCGAACGTGTTTAGCACCGCTTAAAGCCCCTCAGTCACTGTAGGACTATGAAAATGTAGAGAATTGAGGAGGAGACAGGAGATTTTCTTGGAAGAAGGCTTTTGCCATGGTGTGTTTCCACAGTTTCAGTGTGGGAGATGGGAGCAGGAGTGCTACTGTATAAACTCAAGCCAATGCAGGGTGCGTTCCAAGACCTCTCTCAGAGCTTGAGATATGTTTCCTTCAGTTGGTAATC
>NW_016837507.1:0-627 GCF_001698545.2 Rhinopithecus bieti | reverse complement strand
CCGAAAGCTTCATTGCGCTATGAAGTATGTCATTGCAGATTTCTAGAACCTGTGTTAACAAACTGATAAGTGAAGAAAACGTGTAACTCTGTGAGTTGCATTCACACATGGCAATGCAGTTTCTCAAAAGGATTCTTTGCAGTTTTAATCTGAGGATATTTCCATTTTCACCGTAGCCCTCAAAGAGGTCCCAAATATCACGTCGGAGAATCCACGACAACAGTGTTAGCAAATTGTTCCAAGAAGTGACGGGTGAAACTCTGTTTGATGAAGTCACACATCACAAAGAAGTCTCTCAGAAAGCTTCTCGCTAGTTACGATGTGAGGATACTTCCTTTTTCACCATGGGCCCCTAAGCGCTCCCAAATATCACTTTGCAGAATCAACGACAACAGTGTTAGCAAACTGTTCAAAGAAGGGAAGCGTGGAACTGTGTGTGATGAAGTCACACATCAAAAAGCAATCTCTCAGAAAGCTTCTCTCTATTCATTATGTGAGGATATTTCCTTTTTTACCATGGACCCCTATGGGCTCCCAAATATCACTTTGCATTTTCAAAGAAAAAAGTGTTAGCAAACTGCTTCCTGAGATCTAAGTTGTACGTCTGGGAAATGAACTCACTGATCA
>NW_016837506.1:0-628 GCF_001698545.2 Rhinopithecus bieti | reverse complement strand
TTCATCTGTAACCAAAGACAAAGCCTCCCCTGAGGTTCCAAAAGTGTGGAGAGAACGCATGGGAAACGAGGGGCACAGAGTTGGTGTGCAGAACCAGTATCACAGACTGGGTGTCAAGCCACTGTCATACTGGAAGTAATATCATGCTCTCCCCACAAGTTATGAGGAACAATATCACAGGGGGGTGTGTAGCTTCTCCGGTAGTGGGAGTAGTATCATCATCTCTTCCTTTAGATGACAGGAACAATATCACAGGGTGGGTGTACACCACTTGTGTTTTTGGAAGCAATGTCATTCTCTCTTCTTCTAGGTTTCACGATTCATATCACAGGCGGGGTGTACACCCCTTGTTATATTGGATGGAATCTCATCCTCTTTCAACATGTGTCTTTAGAAAAATATCCCATGGGGCTGTCCATCCCTTCAATATTGGTACTAAGACCATCTTCTCCTTTCCTGGATATAAGAAACAATATCACAGGAGGGGTGTACACCCCTTGCAATATTGGTACTAATATCATCTCTCCCCTGTGGTTATTAAGGACAAAATCCCAGCTGATAGTACTCCCAATATCCCAGAAGGTGCACACACACCTGTGATATAGTTCCTAATATCCAGCGGGAAAGC
>NW_016837505.1:0-337 GCF_001698545.2 Rhinopithecus bieti | reverse complement strand
GGCTGCAAAAGCACCAGCTCAGCCAGCCAAGAACCCAGGGCCACACCCTTCTGAGACCCAGACTCCAAGTGAGGATCGCTGGGATTCAGCAGAACCGGAGGACGTGACAGCTGGTGAACCAACACTTCCCAACACCCTTTCAGCAAGCAGCTGCACCCCTCCTGATGTGAGTCACTCCACTTCAGTCCTGCACCTGGATGCCTCTGTCCAGGGGGACATGATATTTGGCCTCCTGTCATAGGAGCAGTGAGAGGCAGGATGGTGGTCTGGGAAGAAGGATCCTATGGGACTGGGTGTCCAATAGGACTAGGTTGTGACAGATCCCACAGCCAACACT
>NW_016837504.1:0-336 GCF_001698545.2 Rhinopithecus bieti | reverse complement strand
CCAAAAGCTGGAGGGCTGGGGTTAAAGGAAGGAAACATAAGATTTTAGTTTATTTTTATTTTTATTTTTATTTTTTATTTTTGAGATGGTCTCGCTCTGTCACCCCTGCTGGAGTGCAGTGGTGCAATCACAGCACTGCAGCCTCAACATAACTGGGCTCAGATGATCCTCCCTCCCCAGATTCCAAAGTAGGTGGGATTACAGGCGCACACCACCATGCCTAGCTAATTTTTGTATTTCTTTGTAGAGACCGGGTTCTGCCATGTTGCCCGGGCTGGTTTCAAACTCCTGGGCTGAAATGATCCACCTGCCCCAGCCTTGAGAAGCACTGGCATT
>NW_016837503.1:0-2344 GCF_001698545.2 Rhinopithecus bieti | reverse complement strand
TTTTAAGCACTTTTTTCCTTTTTTTTTTTTTTTTTTCCTAAAATTGTGTCTGTTTTTTTAAAAGTATTTTTTTTTTTAATTATACTTTAAGTTCTAGGGGACATGTGCATAACGTGCAGGTTTGTTACATATGTATACTTATGCCATGTTGGTGTGCTGCACCCATCAACTCGTCAGCACCCATCAATTCATCATTTATATCATGTATAACTCCCCAATGCAATCCCTCCCTCCTCCCCCCTCCCCATGATAGGCCCCAGTGTGTGATGTTCCCCTTCCCGAGTCCAAGTGATCTCATTGTTCAGTTCCCACCTATGAGTGAGAACATGCGGTGTTTGGTTTTCTCTTCTTGTGATAGTTTGCTAGCACTTTTTTCCTAAAACACATACATGCAATATGGTCATACGTGTTTAGCCTTCAAATGGGTAGACATAAATTTTGTGTGTTTTAGAGAGTTTATATCCCTGAAGTGTCTTAATTATTGATCAATTATGTCTCAATGAAAACCACATATGTAGTTGGTATTTCTTTATTTTTTTTTGTTGTTGTTGTTGAGACGGAGTCTTGCTGTGTCGCCCAGGCTGGAGTGCAGTGGCCGGATCTCAGCTCACTGCAAGCTCCGCCTCCCAGGTTTACGCCATTCTCCTGCCTCAGCCTCCGGAGTAGCTGGGACTACAGGCGCCCGCCACCTCTCCTGGCTAGTTTTTTGTATTTTTTTTAGTAGAGACGGGGTTTCACCATGTTTGCCAGGATGGTCTCGATCTCCTGACCTCGTGATCCGCCCGTCTCGGCCTCCCAAAGTGCTGGGATTACAGGCTTGAGCCACCGCGCCCGGCCTGTAGTTGGTATTTCTAAATGTACTAAAGTGTGTCATACTGAAAAAATAAAAAAGTAGAGAAAAATGAGAGATTAAACATGTTTTATTCATATTATTTGATGAAATGAGATATATTTCTATATCAAAGAGATGTCTGCTTTTTCTTGAAGCTAAATTTTCTGTAAGAATTTTTTCATAACAGTAGTTTAACAACTCACATGGTAGAACAAATAGAATTAGTTTCAGAAACAAAACAATTGTAATATTCATTCCTTGAACACTAAAACTGTTATTTTCAATAACCATTATTCTAACATTGAAATACACAGGTTAATGATATGTAAAAAGCCTCTGGAAATTTACTTCTAGTTTTTGATACTTTCATATTAGATTTCTTTTTTTTCTTTTATTGAGACAGTGTCTTGCTCTGTCATCCAGGCTGGCATGCAGTGTCATGATCTTGGCTCAGTGCAACCTCCACCTCCTGGGTTCAAGTGATTCTTGTACCTCAGGGTGCGACGTAGCTGGGAGTACAGGCATGTGCCACGATACCTGGCTGATTTTTGTATTTTTGTGGAGACAGGGTTTCGCTATTTTGGCCAGGCTGGTTTGGAACTCCTGGCCTCGAGAGATCCGCCCTCCTCAGCCTTCCAAAGTGCTGGAGTTACAGGCATGAGCCACTGCGCCTGGCCTATATTGGTTTGTTGATGGGTGTGTTTGAACCTTTTTGTATAAGTGGATCAGGAAATTTTAAGAGAACTAAACTAGAGAACCCCATAAATGTAAAAATGCTTGTATTTCACAGAGGTACAAAAATGAATGTTTATTAACTTTTATTCTATAAGTAGATATGCTGATAAATTTAGAACATTCTCTGTAATGATAAGTAAATTGTACCTTTGAACTCTCATCACAGCTTTGCAATTCCTAAATTACAGGACAAATTGAAGAACATAATAGCTACATATAGTATATTGACATAAGTGATTCTGATGTGTTTCCTTAACAATATGACATTGCATTCTACCATTGTCTTGGGTATTTATTTTTGTTGGGGGGGGCGGGGGCATGACTTGGTCATCTTATTGAATACAACTTCTTTCCTTATACAGCAGCTTACTCTTCTATTAGGATTTTTGTGCTTTAGTTATTGTCACTTTAAATATATTTTCACTGTTGAAATCTTCACAGCATGTTTGGTGAAATCTATTTTTGGGTATATTTCTGTCAAGTAGGCATGTTAACAAATACAATCACCCAAAAGAACCCAAAACCTAGTGTATTCCCTTTTCCATCCAAGCATGAGGATTCATCTTCATATTCACACTGTGTGAATGTTTGGTAGGCTTTGTCAGGCTTGCATATTATCAATTATATATGTCCCTTTTCTTTTAGAGTCTCCTCATAAAGATGGTCTTCTGAAGGTAATACCTTTTATATTTTTATCTTGAGTACTAACTACATATTTTATGAAGTATACATTATATATTAATTATTTTGTTTCCAAACCCATTTAGCCTACTTGTG
>NW_016837502.1:0-2745 GCF_001698545.2 Rhinopithecus bieti | reverse complement strand
TCCAACCTGGGTGACAGAGTGAGACCCAGTCTCCAAAAAAAAAAAAAGGACAAGCCACATTTTGTGTTTCCTGAGTGAAAGCTGGAGAAAAAAGTGTTCAATTTGTAAGGCAGCTCAAGAGCCCAAAGGCTCGTTAAATGGAACTCTAGGGATTAGAAAAAGGAAAATCCACCAAATCCAGTGCTGAAGGTCATTTCACGCTCCTGGAGATGTAGCTGTCCAAAAGCTAAAAGAATTTTAGTTCCATCCAAGATTTTAGAGAACATTTCAGTGCACATAACTGTCCTATTACCAAATGTATGACCTGGGAAATTTATAGTTTCCTCATCTGTAAAACCAAGACGCATTCATTCAGCCAATATTCACTAGGTACCTACCATATTCCAGGCACTGTTCTAGGCACTGGGAATACAGCAGTGAACAAAACTGACTCCCTGATTTCATGGAGCTTATAATTGAGAGAAGGGGCTGCTACCACACAGGATAGATAATAAAGTATGTTATACTTATGAGTGATTTTTTTTATGAAGAAAAATAAAGCAGGAAAGAGAAACAGTGCCAGGTGGGGGGGTTGTACTTTTAAATAGAAGGGTCAGGAAATAAAATACTCATCCTATAGAGTTGTGAGGATCGAATTATCTAATACATAAAGAAGTTCAAATACTGCCTGGTACAAAGTAAGCCTTCAAGAAATGTTACCTATTATTGTTGCTGGGTTTTTTGCGTGTTTTTTTTGTTTTTCATGTGGTTTTTTTTTTTTTTAGATGGAGTGGAGTTCTGTCATAAAGGTCACAGTGCAGGGGCACGATCTAAGCTCACTGCAATCTCCACCTCCCAGATTCAAATTATTCTTATGATTCAGTCTACTGAGTAGCTGGGATTACAGGCACTCGCCACAGTACTCAGCTAATTTTTGTATTTTTTATAGAAATGGGGTTTTCCCATGTTGGCCAGCCTGGTCTTGAACTCCTGACCTCAAGTGATCCACCTGCCTCATTCTCCCAAAGTGCTGGGATTCCAGGTGTGGGCCACTGTGCTGGGCCTGTTGCTGTTATTTTTATTACCATTATTATCTACTTATTGCCAAAGATGAAGGAATTCTGGATACCTCAGAAATCCCTAGAGTCTATGAATCCTGAATTTACAATTAGAATTTTACCTGCAAATGTATAAGCTGAATTTCTGGTATTCCAAATCATTGCTCACTCCAACTCCCCCTAAAAATGGGGATACTGGTTCTTATATGCTTTCACAGGTATTATGAGAACTACTAGTTGAAAGATCCTCCAAAAAATATAAGTATGTAAATGCAGAGCAGAATCTCCCCTATTTTGCAATAAAGCAGAGTGATCACCTCCAATGCTACATTTCAGGAGCCTATGTTACCACAAAGGTCAGGTAGCCAGCTGATGAGATGAAGACAAGGTAATGGCTTTTAGTGAGTTATAAAAAAGACCTCATTCATATCCCAGCTCCCACACTACCCCTCCACCATCACCAAGACAATGGGGGCAGAGGCTGGCAACCTAGCAACAATACTTTCTTGCCACTTCTCTTGCCCCATTCTACTCTTTTGTAACATCTCTTCCCCTTCTTTCTCCCTTTAAGGATGCACCTCACATATTTTAAACAATTCCAGAAGTGAATAAACATGACACCTCAAGAATTCTCCCCTATAATTTGCCCTAGGTGCTAAATTCTCTTTGAAGAATTTCAAATTCTGCTTAGGCTCAAAAATCAAACCTTTACATGACACTTTGATTAATGCTAGGGGTAGTATGCTAGCTATATAAGTGCTAAGCAGAAAACTATTATGGTTCAGATTTTTAGTTGAAAAATTTACTAAATAACTAAGGCTTTTGTAAATACATTGCAAGTAAAGCCTTCTTTAAAAAAGAATAATACTCATCAAAGAAAGGATTTCTTCCAGGACTAGCAGACATGTAGCACATAAAAGTTTTCACATGTACAATTTCAATCTCGATTCAATACCAGCCTTCTATGGGACCTAGGGCAAGTTATTTCACCTCTCTGGGCCTCCATTTATCCCCGCTATAATTTTCACCCAAAAATCCAAAGAATCTGAAAATGGTCATTCAATAAATGTTAATTTCCTCATGCCAAACAGGAATTATAACACTTTTCTACCTCAATAGGATATCTGGGGCATCAAAATGATAACAAATCTTGAAAAGAATACAAATGTAAGACATTTTCATTACTATCATTTTGAGCCTTGTATCAGTCAGAGCCTAAGAAAAAACCACTTGAGGACTTGAAACACAAGGATTTTAATGCAGAGAACAGGCAATGGAAGAAATGAGAGGTCCAACAGGGAATGGTGAGACAAATCAGAAGTCTGCATGAGCAAAAAGCCACTACTACTCTGAGGCCTGAAAGTCAGAGAGGGAAGCCCTGGCTTCTCCTTCCTCTTGTCTTCTAATCTCCTGCCAGTTCCTCCACTTGCTAATCCAGCCAGAAACTGCTGACACAGAAGCCTAGGAAGAAAAAGAGCCTGCAAGAGTCAGTTCCTCACTATACCAAAAAGAGAAGAGAGGCCAAGGAATGCATCAGAGGGCAAACAGGACCAGGATCAAGAGGAACATCTACTCTGTTCAGGGACATAAATGATAAAGGAAGAGGAAGAGACTGGGCTGAATCAGTATTGACTCAACGGTATATGCTAGAAGCTGGCCTTTAATTTTTAAATTATATTGCTGCTATCCAGTTTCTTTGCTTCTCATT
>NW_016837501.1:0-338 GCF_001698545.2 Rhinopithecus bieti | reverse complement strand
TTCGTGCGACGCTGCCAAGCTCCTGGGCTTTGGGGCAGCCCCACGAGGAGGGCATCATTTCTTGTTCTGAGAAGTGGTGGTCAGACACAGGGGACACCAGGAGTCCAGGTCCTGACTTCTTTGTGTCTCAGTTTGACCCCTTGAGGCCACCCCCTTGCTTGGAGGTTTATGCCAGCAGTGAGCTGGAGTCCTACATCCTATATCCTGGTGGGTCACAAACACTAACTTTAAAAGAAGCAGTGACACCCCCACCAGACACCCACTCCTGTGAAGAGGGAAATACTGCCCGGGAACGTCACTGCCGGGAATACTCACCGGGTTATACTCCGAATATGCCA
>NW_016837500.1:0-1402 GCF_001698545.2 Rhinopithecus bieti | reverse complement strand
AGAGATTTATCTCTATATTTTATTTGACTTCAGCAATGTAAACTGTGAGTCAGAGCTGCAGTGGTGGAGGCTGCAACCTTGGCGGTGGGAAGGTCGGTTCACAGGGTTTCTCAGCATGCTCCTCCTGTGACCCCACCGTTGAAAGGTGCCTCCTGTCATGTGTGTGCCCTTGGCTTGCAGACTGGCCTCATCTTTCCAGAACTATTTTTGGTTATGCCTCATGCATGAGCTTGTGCCTGCGCACAATCATGTGAAAACTAACTTAGTTATGTCTTGTCCAAACTAAAAACATTGAACCATTTTAAAGGAAAGCAGCTTCCCAATGTTGCCATATATTGTTTTAAAATAATTGTAAAAAGTAGTTGCTCATGTAATAGCACTGGGCCTGGCATTGACTTTGCACGTGTGCCTCACACACATCTGAGAGGCTGTTACTGTGGACGCCATCCTCAGTGCTGCTGCTGCATGACACCCTGCCTCACAGGAGCTCTGCAACAGCAAAAGCACCAACCAGATTGAAGAGGACAGAGCAAGACCATGCGGGGTCCTCCTCCCTGTGGTGAATTACATCTTCCTTTGGTATCACGGCAGAGGTTGGGGGTGCCCCTGAAGACACCAGCTGAGCTTCCTGTGCCCACTTCCCATGCCCACTGTACCCGCCATGACAAACTGAGCATGTTTCTGTAACCATCCTCTACCCTGAGTAGATGCTCTGCATTCCTATTGTGCAATGCTTTCAGGACTGTACCTCTGTGGTCATCCCTGTCATCCAGCTCTGTGATGGCCATGGAAACCAGAACATGGCATGTCCCAACACCTCATTCTGAAGTTAGAAATCAACAAAACCTCCCAAATGGGAGAGGAGGGTCTAAAACCCTTGGAAAATTTCCTCTGCAAGATTTGCATGAGACCTGGAATGTCCTGAAGTGTGATATATAAAGGTATTGAATGACACATGTAAGACAGGTGTAGCCAACAGAGCAAATCATTCATGTCAACAGTCTCCCTTGTGCTCTGTCAGAGATCCTCTGAATTATAGCACTGAGAGACCCTGGATGGCTTGGGAGTGGATGAGCCCCATGCACAGGCAGGAGAGTGGTGCATTCTCTGGGTCACAAAGTATCCTGTAGCTAGATTAGAAACAATTCTACATGAAACATTTGACAGTATCTCTTGATCAGTTTATTTGTTTCTGAAGACACAGCTTTCCTTTGGAAAACAGTAGCACAGAGAAAGGTCTCTACAACCAAAAAGCACCATGAATTGTTAGTTGCATTTTGCCTGGTCACATGAGTAAATTTCCTCCTGGATTGCATTGAATCTGCACTGTTTTGGAGACTGGCAGATGCATTGCTAATGAAGCCACATGTGCAGGGTCATCATCAGTTGACATACTTCCATC
>NW_016837499.1:0-1531 GCF_001698545.2 Rhinopithecus bieti | reverse complement strand
CTTTTATAACAATATTCTGAATAAAACCCAATCTGATTAGTTTCTTCGAATGATTGTGAAGAAATTCCGTGTTATAGGCAAAATAATTTTAAAATTTAATTTTCATCATTTTGGTTTGGGGAGTGGCACACTTTAATGGTAGTAAGATAAACTTTTAATGAACAGAGAAAAACTGAGGTCAAATAAATATTATGTCACATAAAAGTAATAGGTATTTCTTCTTATTTAAGACACAATTGGTATTTCCACATGAATTTTAAGAATTTCATAATAAATACTGATGAAGAGACCAGTCTCACTCCGTTTATTGATTATAGGGAATTACAAGACTGAGAAATATCCAAAATTCAAGTTTGAAATTTCATTTTCATCTTTTTTCTTGATGATTACAGCTTTAAAATAATTATAATAACCACAAATATCCATCTAGAATGCTAGAACTAATAAGGCAATTTCAGTTTCATGACCTCATTCGGTACTATCTTATAACAGTCATTTTGTGTTGCTTATAACAAAATACCTGAAACTGGGTAATTAATAAAGTAAAGAATTGCATTTCTTACAATTCTGGAGGCTGGGAAATCCAAGGGCACGGATTGACTTCTGGGGAGGGCCTTCTTTCTGGTGGGGTCTCTCTACAGAGACCCAAGGTAGCAAGAGCATCACATAGTGAGAAGGCTGAGTGTGAGGGCATGCTTGCTCAGGTCTTCCTCTTCTTATAAATCCATCAGTTCCATTTCCAGGATAAGCTATTAATTCATTAACCCACCAATCCATTCATGAGACAGAGCCCTCATTATCCAATAAACTCTTAGAGGCACCACCTTTCCATAATGTCACATTGGAGATGAATTTTCAACACTTATAATTTAGGGGACACATTCAAACCATAGCAAATACTTACACAATCAAGTATGGCAAGTTTTATCACAGTGATGACTGTGGTTGCCTGCAGCACAGATTTTAAGGAAGAACCATTAACGATGTCCAAACATTTTGATAGAAAGGCCTGGGTCCCTGGTCACTACATAAGGTCATCACATTGAGTGTATAATAATACTCAAACTGCATGTTCATGTCAAACCCAACTGTGGCTCAATGTAAAGAATGACATTGCAACAACCCAAGATCCCATGTCTGTGCGTAGATTAATAAATCACTTGGACACATTGGCACAGATCATTTTATAGTCCCTTACAAACAGATAGTGTTGTGCCCTGCCTTACATCACAAGTGCCTCCAGTTTAGGAAGTATGTGTTTTCTACAGAACATGTGAGGCTATGCACATAGTAGGAAAGTTAGTTTTCATTGACTATATTATCATAAGTCAGTAAGCATGGGCTTCAAGTTCCTCATTAGAAGGGTAGCTTAATAATACCTGCCCTTACTATCTTAAAAGTACATATGTGAAGGTAATGATGTTCCACAAATATTGGGTGGTTTTAATACATTTTCTGCTACACTCCATCCTCCTGACTCTAATTTGGCCTTTTCCTTTAGATAATGCTGCCGGACCTAATATCATTTCAA
>NW_016837498.1:0-4746 GCF_001698545.2 Rhinopithecus bieti | reverse complement strand
GCTTGTTTCTAGTTTTATCTGAGGATATTTCTTTTTTCACTATAGGCCTCAATGTGCTCCTAAATATCCCTTTGCAGATTCCACGAAAACAGTGATGACAAACTGCTCCAAGAAAAGAAAGGTGTAACTCTGTGAGGTGAACAAACACATCACAAAGTGGTTTCTTAGAGAGCTTCTTTCCAGTTTTTATATGCAGATATTTCCTTTGTCACCAGAAGATTCAATGCAATCCAAAATATCCCTTCTCAGATTCCCCAGAAACGCTGCTAGTAAACTGCTGCATGAAAAGAGTCGTGTAACTGTGCTCTGTGAATTAACACATCCCAAAGTGGTTTCTCAGAAAGCTTCATTCTAGTTTTTATATGATATTATTTGATTTGTCACCATAAGCATGAATGCGTTCTGAAATATCCCATAGCGGATTCCAAGAGTGTTAGGAAACTGCTTAATGAAAAAGCAGTGTAACTCTGTGAAATGAATTCACACATCACAAAGCAATTTCTCAGAAACATTCCTTCTAGTTTTTATCTGAGGATATTTTCTTTATCTCCACAGTCCTCAAAGCGCTCCCAAATATCCCTTGCGGATTCCACGAAAACAGTGTTTGCAAACTGCTCCATGAAAAGCAAGACGTAACTCTGTGAGATGAATTAACACATCACAAAGCAGTTTCCCAGAAACCTTCTTTCTACTTTTTCCATGAGGATATTTCCCATGTCACCATAAACATCAATGAGACCTAAAATTTCCCATTGCAGAGTCCAAGAAAACAGGGTTAGCAAACTGCTCAATGAAAAGAACAGTGTAACCCAGTGAGATGAATTCACACATCACAAAGAATTTTCTCAGAAAGCTTCTTTCTAGTTTTCATATACGGAAATTTCCTTTTAAGCCATAGGCTTCAATGTTCTTCATTGAATTCTTCATTGAACATTCAATGTTCTTCAAATATCCCTTCTCAAACACAACCAAAACAATGATGCCAAAGTGCTCCCTCTATGGAAACGTTTAGTTGTATGAGATGAACGCACAAATCACAAAAAAATTTCTCTGAAAACTTCTCTCCAGTTTTCACCTAGAGAATTTTCTTCTTTCACCTTAGGACTGTATGTGCTCCCAAATATCCCAGAACAGATTCCACAAAAACAGTGTAACCACACTGCTCAATGAAAAGAAAGACTTAACCTTGTGAGATGAATTCACCCAACACAAAGCAGTCTCTCAGAAAGCTTCTTTCTAATTTTATCTTAGGGTATTTCCTTTTTCACCATAGACTCCTCTGTGTTTTGAATATCCCTTTATAGATTCCACAAAAACAGGGTTATTTAACTGCTCAATGAAAAGAGTGGTTTACCTCTGGGAGATGAATTCACCCATCACAACGAAATTTCTCAGAAGGCTCCATTCGAACTTTCATCTATGCAGCACATTTACTTTTCCAGCATCAGCCTCAATGTGTTACCAAATATCCCTTCTCAGATATCACAAAAACAGTGATGCCAAACTGGTCAATCAAAATTTGGTTTATGTCTATGAGGTGAATGCACACACCACAAAACAGTTTCTCAAAACCTTGTCTCCTGCTTTTATTTGAAGGTATTTCCTTTTCACCATCAACCTCTATGAGCTCCCGAATATCCCTTTGCAGATTATCCAAAACAGCGCAACCAAACTGCTCAATGAAAAGAAAGTTGTAATGCTGTGGCATGAATTCAGCTATCACAAAGCAGTTTCTCATAAAGCTTCCTTCTAGATTTCATCTGAGGATGTTTCTTTTTTCACCATAGGCCTCAAGACACTCCCAAATATCCCTTTGCAAATTCCAGGAAAGGAGTTTTAGCAAACTGCTCATTGAAAAGAACAGTGTAACTCTGAGATGAATTCGCACATCACAAGGGCCTTTCTCAGAAAACTTCTTTCTAGTTCCTCTCTGAGGATATTTCCTTTGTCACCATGGGCTTCAATATGATCCAAAATATTCCTTCTCAGATTTACCAAAAACAGTGCTAGCATACTGATCCATGAAAAGAATCGTGTAATTCCGTGAGATGAATTTACACATCACAAAGTCGTTTCTCAGAAATCTTCTTTTTAGTTCTTATCTGAGGATATTTCCTTTATCACCATAGGCCTCAGAATTTTCCAAATATCCCTTGGCAGATACCACAAAAACAGTGTTAGCAAACTGCTCCATGAAAATTAAGGTGTAACTCTGTGAGATGGATTCACACATCATAAAGCAGTTTCTGAGAAAGCTTCTTTTTGCTTTTTATTTGAGGATATTTCCTTTGTCACCATAGGCTTCAATGCACTCCCAAATACCCTACTGCAGATTCCACGAAAACAGTGTTATGAAACTGCTCAATGAAAAGAGCAGTGTAATTCTGTGAGGTGAAATCACACATCAGAAAGCAGTTTCTCAGAAAAGTTCCTTCTAGTTTTTATCTGAGGATACTTCCTTCTTCACCATAAGCCTCAATGCATTCCCAAATATCCCTTTGCAGATTCCAGGAAAACAGTGTTAGCAAACTGCTCCATGAAAAGAAATATGTAACACTGTGAAGTGAATAACATAACATAACAAAGAACTTTCTCAGAAAGCATTTTTCTACTTATAATCTGAGGATATTTCCTATGTCACCATAGGGTTCAATGAGATCAAAATATACCTTCTCAGATTGACCAAAAACAGTGCTAACGAACTGTGTCATGAAAAGAATCATGTAACTCTGTGAGGTGAATTCACAAATCACAAAGCAGTATCTCAGAAAGTTTCTTTCTAGTTTTTGTCTGAGAATATTTCCTTTGTCACTGTACGTATGCTTTAAGGCGCTCTGAAATATCCCATAACAGACTCCAAGAAAACAGTGTTAGGAAACTGCTCAAAGAAAACAACAGTGTAACACAGATAGATTAATTCACAAATTACAAGACAGTTTCTCAGAAAGCTTCTTTTTGGTTTTTATCTGAGGATATTTCCTTTGTCACCATAGGCTTCAATGCACCCCCAACTATCCTATTGCAATTTCCACAAAAACAGTATTATCAAATTGCTCAATGAAAAGAATGGTGTAACTCTGTGCGATGAAATTACACATCACAAAGTCGTTTCTCACAAAGGTTCTTTCTAGTTTTTATCTGAGGATACTTCCTTCTTCACCATATGCCTCAATGCGTTCCCAAATATCCCTTTGCAGATTCCAGGAAAACAGTGTTAGCCAATTGCTCCATAAACAATAGCGTCATATCGGTCACATGAATTCACACAACACAAGGAACTTTCTCAGAAAGCTTCTTTCTACTTTTTTATTGGAGGATATTTCCTTTGTCACCATAGGCGTCAATGCGATTCAAAATATCCCTTCTCTGATGCCCCAAAAGTACTGCTACCAAACTGCCCCATGAAATGAACACTGTATCTCTGTGAGATGAATTCAAGCCTCACCAAACAGTTTCTCACAAAGTTTATTTCTTGTTTTTATCTGAGAATAATTCTGTCTCTACAGGCCTCAATGCGGTCCCAAATATCCCCTTGCATATTCCACAAAAGCAGTGTTAGCAAACTGTTCCATGAAAAAAAAATGTGTAACTCTGTGAAATGAATTCAAACATCAACAAAGCCTTCTCTGAAAGCTTCTTTCTCGTTTTTATCTAAGGATAATTTCTTGTCACCCTAGGCTTCAATGCTATCCAAAATATCCCTACTCAGATTCCCCAAAAACAGTGCTAAAACATTGATGCATGAAAAGAATTGTGCAACTCTGGGAGATGAATTAACACTTTAGTTTTTATATGAATGTAATTCCTTTGTCACCATAAGCTTCAATGTGCTGTGAAATATCCCATTGCAGATTCCTAGAAAACAGTTTTAGCAAACTACTCAATCAAAACAACAGGGTAACTCTGTGAGATGAATACACACATTACAAAGAAGTCTCTCAGAAAGATTCTTTCTAGTTTTAATCACGATATTTCCTTTTTCACCATAGGCCTCAGTGTGTTCCCAAATATCCCTTTGCAGCTCCACAAAAACAGTGTTAGCAAATTGTGCTATGAAAAGAAAGTTGTAACTCTGAGAGATGAATTACGCATCACAAAGGAGTTTCTCTGAAAGCTTCTTTCTAGTTATAATCCGAGGATATTTCCTTTGACAATGTAGGCTGCAATGTGATCCAAAATATTTCCTCTTTCACCATAGCCCTCAATGAGTTCCCAAATATCACTTTGCACAATCCACGACAACGGTGTTAGCAAACTGTTCCTAGAAGGGAATGGTGGAACTCTGTGTTTTTTTTCATTGAGCAGTTCGATAACACTGTTTTCATAGAATTTGTCATATTATATTTGGGAATGCATTGAAGCCTATGGTGACTAAGGAAATATCCTCAGATAAAAATCATAAAGAAGCTTTCTTAGAAACTGCTTGGTAATGTGTGAATTCATCTCACAGAGTTACACCTGTTCTTTCATTGAGTGTTTTGTGAACACTGTTTTCTTGGAATCTTCAAAGGGATATTTCAGAGTGCATTGAAGTTTATGGTGACAAACGAAATATCCTCAGACTAAAACCAGAAAGAAGCTTTCTGAGAAACTGCTTAGTGATGTGCTAATTCATCTCACAGAGTTACATGATTCTTTTCATGGAGCCGTTTGGTAGAACTGTTTTTGTGGAATCTGAGAAGGGACATTTTGAATTGCATTGAAGCCTACGGTGACAGAGGAAATGTCCTCAGATAAAACCAAAAC
>NW_016837497.1:0-1407 GCF_001698545.2 Rhinopithecus bieti | reverse complement strand
AGCTGAGATCACGCCACTGCACTCCAGCCTGGGCAACAGAGTGAGACTCCATCTCAAAACAAAACAAAACAAAACAAAACAAACAAAACAAAACTTCTAGCCATCTCTGTGTCTGTGTGTGTTTAATAACATTAAGATGAAAACAATCATTACTAATACTTTTAGAGCTAATTTAATTTTAAATTCAAAATTAAGCAATTAAAAAATACAGATACTGTTGGATTGACCTTATTGATTAATTATAGGAAAAGGAAAAGATATTTTGAGTAGTTAGCAAGGATAAAATAGGTTTTCAATGCATCCAGAAAAAAAGGAAGTAGATCTCCAAGGATTTTGGGGAAAGCAGTCAAAATAGGAGGCAAAGTGGGAAAAACCATGGAATGTCTTGGGTTTTGTTTCTTTGTTTCTTTGACTGAAACAGTGGATTGACTCAAGAACACAATGGAGTTTATCCAGTGAGGGTTAAATTTCAGTAAGGGTTGACATGAGCAATATATCCATCTCGATTATTGAATACAGGGCCAGCGTGCTATGAAAAATATTATTATTGAGAACAATAAAAATAAATAAATGCTAGTTAATACTGGAGCCATATATTTTCCAGCTAGTTCTGTCTTTGTTGAATGCCTGAAAATAATCTGGGGAGAGCTTTGTTCTATGGGCTAGAAGGTATTTTATGTGAAAAGTCCTTCTGTTCTTGCGTGCTTGAGAGTTCCCAGGTACAGGACATAACTACTGTTTCTCCCAAATAACTTTGCTAGAATGAGATGTAGACAATTAATTGTGTAGTTGTCTATCATATATCATGTGTCCTGTTCTACAAATATGATTCTTCCTCTAGAAGAAATTTGAGACTAGGAATTGAGCAGAGGCTCATTCTCCTTGTTCTTTGTGTAAGTTAGCTTATGACGAGAGTCACCATAAACAATTTCCCATGGCAGCTCCTTGGTGACTTTCCTTCTGGGTGAACTCTGTGAATTATTTACTTTTCCTCTTAAAAATTGTCATATGCATTATATAGACAGTCCCATAATGTTCCTAAAATTTTGACACTGAAATTTGTCAAGAGGTATTAGTTTTTAATTTAGAACTATATCATAGATTTACTTACAGTAACATTAACATTAAGGAAATATCCCCCATATAAGATGTATTTTCTTCACTGTAGTGTCACTACATCCCAGCTAACTCACAACATTCACCCTAGTGCCTCAAAACTATTATATATGCTAATAAAATATGTATAATTACATATTTTATATATAGTATAAATATAAATGTAATTATATATGTAATTATATAAATGTAATACATTTATATAATGCAATACTGTATTATTACAGTATTAATGTAATATTAATACTGGAATTTACATTAATATAAATACTGTATTTACATTATATTATA
>NW_016837496.1:0-1405 GCF_001698545.2 Rhinopithecus bieti | reverse complement strand
CCTTCATTTTGTTATGTACCCAGTAGTCATTCACGAGCAGGTTGCTCTGTTTCCATGCAGTAGAGTGGTTTTGATTGAGTTTTGTAGCCCTGAGCTCTAGTGTGATTCCACTGTGCTCTGAGAGACAGTTTGTTATCATTTCTTTTGTTTTACGTTTGCTGAGGAGCGCTTTATTTTCAACTGTGTGGTCAATTTTGGAATAAGTGCGATGTGGTGCTGAGAAGAATGTATATTCTGTTGATTTGGGGTGGAGAGTTCCATAGATGTCTATTAGGTCCACTTGGTGCAGAGTTGAGTTCAATTCCTGGATATCCTTGTTAACTTTCTGTCTCGTTGATCTGTCCAATGTTGACAATGAGTTTTTAAAGTCTCCCATTATTATCGTATGGGAGTCCAAGTGTCTTACAAATATTTTCTCTCAATTTTGTGTTGTCTCTTCAGTTTTCATTTTTTTCTTTGCTGCGCAGAAGGTTTTTAAGTTGATGTGACCCCATTTGTCCATTTTTGCTTTGTTTGCCTGTCCTTGAGAAATATTTGGCCAGCCCAATCAATGTCCCGGAGAGTTTTCCCGATGTTTTCTTGTAGTAGTTTTATAGTTAGAGCCTTGGATTTAAGTCTTTAATCCATTTTGATTTGATTTTTGTATATGGTAAGAGATAGTGGTCTCATTTCATGCTTCTCTGTATGGATGTACAGTTTTCCTAGCACCATTTATTGAGAAGACTGTGTTTTCCCCAGTGTATGTTTTTGGCACCTTTTTTGAAAATGAGTTCACTGTAGGTGTATTCATCTGTTTCTGGGTTCTCTATTCTGTTTTATTCATCTATGTTTTTATTCTTATGCCACTGTCATTCTGGTTTTAGTTACTATAGATCTGTAATATAATTTGAAGTCAGATAAATGATTCCTCCAGTTTCGTTCTTTTTGCCAAGGATAGCTTTGGCTATTCTGCATCTTTTGTGATTACATATAATTTTTAGAATTGTTTTATTTTATTTCTGTGAAGAATGTCACAGATATTTTAATAAGGATTGCACTGAATCCAAAGATTGCTTTGAGTAGTATGGACATTGTAAATGTATTGATTTTTCTTATCTATGAACATGGTGTAACTTTCCATTTATTTGTGTCCTTCTCTGTTTCTTTCATCAGTGTTTTACAGTTTTCATTAAGAGAATCTTTAACTTATTTGGTTGAGGTGATTACTAGATATTTAGTTTTATGTGTACCTATTGTAAATGGGATTGCTTTTTGATTTGTTGTTTGGATTGTTCACTGTTAGCATATAAAAATGCTACATATTTTTGTATGTAGATTTTGTTTCCTAAAACAAGTACTCATCGGTTCTAACAGATTTTTTGTGCAGTCTCTAGGTTTTTCCAAATGTAAGATCAACCAGGTTCTG
>NW_016837495.1:0-3174 GCF_001698545.2 Rhinopithecus bieti | reverse complement strand
TTTTGAGACAGAATGTCACTCTCTCGTCCAGGCTGGAGTCCAGTGTTGCAATCTCGGCTCACTGCAACCTCTGCCTCCCAGGCTCAAGCGATTCTCCTGCCTCAGCCTCCTGAGTAGCTGGGATTACAGGCACCTGCCACCACACCTGGCTAATTTTTGTATTTTTAGTAGAGACAGGGTTTCACCATATTGGTCAGGCTGGTCTCGAACTCCCGACCTCAGGTGATCCACCCACCTTGGCCTCCCAAAGTGCTGGGATTACAGTCTTGAGCCACCACGCCCAGCCTATGGACTTTATTTCTTTAAGGTGTGTTTCTTCTATACCAGTTTGTTGAGAGTTTTTATCATGAAAGGGTGTTGAATTTTATCAAATGCTTTTTCTGCATTTTTTGAGATGATCATATGGTATTTGTTCTTTATTTTGTTGATGTGGCCTATCACACTTATTAGTTTGCATATGTTGAATCATTCTTGCATCCCTGGGATAAATCCCACTTGATCATGGTGTATTATCTTTTCGATGTGTTGTTGAATTTGATGTGCTGGTATTTTGTTGAGAAATTTTACATCTATGTTCATTAAGGATATTGGCCTGTAGTTTTGTTGTTGTTGTTTTCCTTGTCTGGTTTTGGTATCAGAGTAATGCTGGCCTCATAGAATAAGTTAAAAGAATTATTTCCTCTTCAACTTTTTTTTATACTTTGAGAATTAGGGCTAGTGTTTGGTAGAATTTAGCAATAAAGTGATCCAGTCCTGGACTTTTCTTTGTTGAGAGATATTTTATTACTGATTTAGTCTTGCTACTTGTTTCTGGTCTGTTCAGGTTTTCCCTTTCATCCTCATTCAATCTTGGTGGACTATTATATGTGTCCAGGAATCTATCCATTTCCTCTAGGTTTTTCAATTTGTTGCAATATAGTTGCTCATAATAGTCTCTAGTGATCCTTTGTATTTCTGTTTTATCAGTTGTAATGTCTCCTCCTTCATTTCTGATTTTATTTGTTTGGGTTTTCTCTCTTTTTTCCTTAGTCTAGCTAAGAGTTTGTCAAATCTTTTAAGAAAACCAACTTTTCATTTCATTGATATCTTGTATTTTTTAGTCTCTGTTTCATTTAGTTCTGCTCTGAATTATTTCTTTTCTTCTCTCTCTTTCTTTCCTTTATCAAATGCTTTTTCTGCATTTTTTGAGGTTTTTTGTTTTGTTTTGTTTTGTTTTGTTTTGTTTTGAGATGAAGTCTCTCTCTGTCGCCTAGGCTAGAGTGCAATGGTGCAATCTTAGCTCACTGCAACCTCTGCCTCCAGGGTTTAAGCGATTCTCCCGCCCCAGCCTCCTCAGTAGCTGGGATTATAGGCGCACGCCATCATGCCCGCCTAATTTTTTGTATCTTTAGTAGAGATGAGGTTTCTCCATGTTGGTCAGGCTGGTCTTGAACTCCTGACCTCGTGATCCGCCCACCTCAGCCTCTCAAAGTGCTGGGATTACAGGCGTGAGCCACCACTCCTGGCAGTATTTGTTCTTTATTCTGTTGATGTGGCCTATCACATTTATTGATTTGCATATGTTGAATCATTCTTGCATCCCTGGGAGCACCAGGTTGGCCATTCCACAGGCCCCTGGGTAACATGTGGGCACCAGCAGTGTCTACAATGGAGTAGGTGGGCAAATCCCCAGGCCCGCAGGTGAAGTGGATGGGCGCCAGCAGTGTCTGTGGTAGGGTGAGTGGGCCAGTCACTGGGCCCCTGGGCTGGGCAAATGGATGCAAGGTGGCCCAGCTTTTGGAAGTGGGATGTGGTTGCTGTCAGTGGCAGCAGCCCTGAGCAGACTGCTGTCAGGCTCTTGGATTGTTTTTTGTTTTTGAATTGTAAGAGTTCTTCACATATTTTGAATACAAGTCTTTTATCAGGTGTATGATTAGCAAATATCTTCTTCCGTCTTGTGATGTGTATTTGTCTCTTCATTTCTTGATGGTGTCTGTGTTAGGCCATTCTTGTATTGCTCTAAATGAATACCTGAGTCTAGGTAATTTATAAAGACAAGCGGTTTAATTGGCTCATAGTTCTGCAGGCTGTACAAGCATAGCGTCAGCATCTGTTTGGCTTCTGACAAGGGCTCAGGGAGCTTTTACTGTTGGCAGAAGATGAAGCAGGAGCAGGCACGTCACATGGCAAGAGCAGGAGGGGTGGGGGAGGTGACACACAGTTTTAGACAACCAGATATCACAAGAACTCACTCACTATTATGAGGACAGCACCCAGTCATGAAGGATTTGCCCCCATGACCCAAACACCTCCCACCGGCCCCATCTCCAACACTGGGGATTTCATTTCAATATGAGATTGGTGGGGACAAATATCCAAACTACATCAGTGTCCTTTGAAACACAAAAGTTTTTAATCCTGATGAGATCAAATTTATCTTTTGCATTTTTTTTTTTTTCCGAGATGGAGTCTCACTCTGTCGCCCAGGGTAGAGTGCAGTGGCACGATCTCAGCTCACTGCAACCTCCGTCCCCCGGGTTCAAGTGATTCTCCTGTCTCAGCCATCCAAGTAGCTGGGACTATAGGCACCTTTCACCATTCCTGTCTAATTTTTGTAATTTTAGTAGAGACAGAGTTTCACCATATTGGTCAGGCTGGTCTCGAATTCCTGACCTTGTGATCCTCCTGCTTCGGTCTCCCAAAGTGCTGGGATTACAGGCGTGAGCCACTGCACCTGGCCATCACTTGCATTTTGTATACTGTGCCTAAGAAACCATAGGAGCCTAATCCAAAGTCACTATTTTCTTCTAAGACCTTTATGGTTTTAGCTCTTACATTTAGGTCTCCAGTACATTTTGAGTTAATTTATGAATTGGTATGAGATAGCAGTCAAACTTCATTCTTTTGAATGTGGACATACAATTTTCCCAGCACCACTTGTTGAAAAGGCTATTCTTATCCTAACAAATTGTCTTGACACTCTTGTTGAAAATCAATTGACCATATATGCAATGGTTTATTCCTGTATTCTAAATTATGTTCCATTGTTTTCAATGTCTACCCTTATGCCAGTACTATAGTGTCTTGATTACTGTAACTTTGTAGTAAATTTGAAATTGGGAAGAGTGAGTACAGTGAGTGTTCCAGTTTTGTTTTTCTCATTTAAGAGTGTGTCGACTCTTCTAGATTCCTTTC
>NW_016837494.1:0-1174 GCF_001698545.2 Rhinopithecus bieti | reverse complement strand
TTTATGGCTGTTTTTGTAGATTGTGCACGGCTGCCTTTTAATTAGTTTCTTGCAAGTGCACTACACTTGAGATCTATTAATAGGCAAAATTTTTTTCCTATTTATTATTACTGGATAAGAAATCTGCCACACTCCTAAGCATACCATGGTGACTGTTATTTGTTATTGATAGTATTTGAGCTGTTTAGTTAACTGTGGAGGGGAAAATTGGAGAAGTCAGTTGCAGTAATTATGGCTGATAGAAACTCACTCATTTTATGAGGTCTTGTGTTTGTGTTTCTGGAGAGACAAGAGTTAGTTCAGTTGAGCTGTTTGTTTTGTATTTGTAACCAATACAAGGACTAAGGACAATTGTGTTGAAACTGAGGTCATGATGTTAGGATCTTGAGGGCTGAAGGTTCCAAATGAATGGTATATATAGAATTCTATCTGACTTGAAAGTTTCCCTTTCTGGACCTCTGGATGTTGAGGCTGACAGTGTCCATGTGACAGTGCCTTCCCTGACAGGACTCAGCAACCTTTTTTTTTTTGCACGTGTCAATAATTCATTATACTTTTAAAACTTTTAACCTCTTCCTCCTAGTCCTCAAATACTGATTTGTTAATAAATTAAAACTTTCCCGAAGTGTTTTCTGTGAAAGAATAATTGCAAAAGATACTCAAAGAAAAGTTAAGCACATGGAAAAATCCAAAGTATATGTTTTATTCATTACATTTGATGAATTTTTTTGTTGTAGTTTTTTCCTCTCGAGACGGAGTCTTGCTCTGTCGCTCAGGCTGGAGTGCAGTGGCTTGATCCTGGCTCACTGCAACCTCTGCCTCTTGGGTTCAAGCAGTTCTCTGCCTCAGCTTCCTGAGTAGTTGGGATTACAGGCACCCTCCACCTCGCCCAGCTAATTTTTTTTTTTTTTTTTGAGGTGGAGTCTCGCTCTGTCGCCCAGGCTGGAGTGCAGTGGCACGATCTCAGCTCACTGCAAGCTCCGCCTCCCGGGTCCACGCCATTCTCCTGCCTCAGCCCCCCAAGTAGCTGGGACTATAGGCGCCTGCCACCACACATGGCTAATTTTTTGTATTTTTAGTAGAGACGGGGTTTCACCATATTGGCCAGGGTGGTCTTGAACTCCTGACCTCGTGATCCGCCCACCTCGGCCACCCAAAGTGCTAGGATTACAGA
>NW_016837493.1:0-626 GCF_001698545.2 Rhinopithecus bieti | reverse complement strand
TCCCACCAACAGTGTAAAAGTCTTCCTATTTCTCCACATCCTCTCCAGCATAGCATCTGTTGTTTCCTGACTTTTAACGATTGCAATTCTAACTCGCATGAGATGGTATCTCACTGTGGTTTTGATTTGCATCTCTCTGATGACCAGTGATGATGAGCATTTTTTCATGTGTCTGTTGGCTGCATAAATGTCTTCTTTTGAGAAGTGTCTGTTCATATCCTTTGCCCACCTTTTGATTTTTTTTTTTTTTTTTGTAAATTTAAGTTATTTGTAGATTCTGGATATTAGCTCTTTTCAGATGGGTGGATTGCAAAATTTTCTCCCATTCTGTAGGTTTCCTGTTCACTCTGATGGTAGTTTCTTTTGCCATGCAGAAGCTCTTTAGTTTAATTAGATCCCATTTGTCAATTTTGGCTTTTGTTTCCATTGCTTTTGGTGTTTTAGTCATGAAGTCCTTGCCCATTCTTACGCCCTGAATGGTATTGCCTAGGTTTTCTTCTAGGGTTTTTATAGTTTTAGGTCTAACATGTAAGTCTTAAACCATCTTGAATTAATTTTTGTATTAGGTGTAAGGAAAAGGTCCAGTTTCAGCTTTTACATATGGTTAGCCAGTTTTCCCAGCACCA
>NW_016837492.1:0-1408 GCF_001698545.2 Rhinopithecus bieti | reverse complement strand
CTGAGGATACTTCTTTTTTCAGAATGGGCCCCAATGGGCTCCCAAATATCACTTTGCAGTTTCCACGCAAAGAGTGTTAGCAAACTGCTTCCTGAGGAATAAGTTGTAAGTCTGTGAGATGAATTCACAGATCACAAAGAAGTTTCTTTGGAAGTTTCTTTCACTTTTTGAACTGATGATATTTCCTTTATCAGCGCAGGCCTTAATGCGATCCCAAGTAGCCCTTCTCAGGTTCCTCAAGGACACTGTTAATGGACTGCTCCACAAAACATAAGTGTAACTCTATGAGATGAATTCACACATCACCAAGAAGTTTCTAAGAAAGCTTCTTTCTAGTTTTCATCTGAGGATATTTCCTTTGTCACCGTAAGCTTCATTGCGCTAAGTAGTATCCCATTGCAGATTTCAAGAAAACTGTGTTAGCAAACTGATCACTGAACAGAAACGTGTAACTCTGTACGTTGCATTCAATCATCGTAGTGCAGTTTTTCAGAAGGCTTCTTTCCAGTTTTGATCTGAGGATATTTCTGTTTTCACCATAGCCCTCAATGAGCTCCCAAATATCAATTTGCAGTATCCATGACAACAGTGTTAGCAAACTATTCTAGGAAGGGAAGGGTGGAACTCTGCGTGATGAACTCACACAGCAGAAAGCAACCTCTCAGAAAGCTTCTCTCTAGTTATAATCTCAGGGTGTTTCCTTTTTCACCATTGGCCCCAATGGGCTCCGAAGTATCACTTTGCACATTTCACGAAAAAAGTGTTAGCAAATCCCTTCCTGAGGACTAAGTTGTGAGATAAATTCACAGATCACAAAGAAGTTTCTCAGAAAGCTTCTTTCGTGTTTTGAACTGATGATATTTCCTTTATCAGCGTAGGCCTCAATGCGATCCAAAGTAGCCCTTCTCAGTTTCCTCAAAGACAGAGTTAATGGACTACTCCACGAAACATACCTGTATCTCTGTGAGATGAATTCACACATCACCAAGATCTTTCTAAGAAAGCTTCTTTGTAATTTTCATCAGAGGATATTTCCTTAGTTAACGTAAGCTTCAATACGCTAAGTAGTATCCCATTGCAGATTGGAAGAAAACAGTGTTAGCAAACTGATCATTGAAGAGAAGCGTGTAACTGTGTGGTTGCATTCACACATCGCAGTGTAGTTTCTCAGAAGGCTTCTGTCTAATTTTGATCTGAGGATATTTCCTTTTTCACCACAGCCCTCAATAAGCTGCCAAGAATCACTTTGCAGAATCCACGACAACAGTGGTAGCAAACTGTTCCAGGAAGGAAAAGGTGTAGCTCTGTGTGATAAAGTCACATATCAGAAAGCAATCTCTCAGAAAACTTCTCTCTACTTATGATCTGAGGATATTTTCTTTCTCACAAAGGGCCCCAATGGGTCCCC
>NW_016837491.1:0-626 GCF_001698545.2 Rhinopithecus bieti | reverse complement strand
AACAGTAAAGGCAAATTTTTCACAATCTTGGGGTTGTAATGGAATAGTAAAAAAAAATCTTTAAGATCTATAACCATTAATTTCCAATTTTGTGGGATAAGAGTTGGATTAGGAAGCCCAGGTTGTAAAGTCCCCATAGTTTGAATACAAGTATTTACAGCTCTAAGATCAGTTAATAAGCACCATTTTCCACCTTTTTTTTTTTGACAAGACAAACACAGGGGAATTCCATGCAGAAGTACTTGGTTCAATATGCCCCTCGGCCATTTGTTCCTTAACTAAATTCTTTAAAGCCTTAAGTTTTTCTTTAGATAATGGCCACTGTTCCACCTAAACAGGAGTTGTAGTTTTCCACTTCAATTGTAAAGCTTGAGGCTTGTGGACAGTGGCTAAGAGTTTAAAGGATTGTAGCCCATTTTGAACATCATATTTTGGCAGCTGAAGAAATATGAGGAATGCTTAAAAGGCACCAAACTGTTGTAAAAGATCATGACCCCAAAGGTTAATATTAATGGGAACAATATAAAACACTACTTTTCCTTGTTGTCCTTCAGGTCCCACACAACTAAGGGGCTCAACACTTTGGTAAACTATAGAAGCAGTACTTAGGCCGGATAAAGTAACCG
>NW_016837490.1:0-1408 GCF_001698545.2 Rhinopithecus bieti | reverse complement strand
TGGCATGAGATGGTATCTGACTGTGGTTTCGATTTGCATTTCTCTGATGATTAATGATGGTAAGCATTTTTTCATGTGAGTTCTAATTTGATTGCCCTGTGGTCTGAGAGACTGTTTCTTGTGATTTCTGTTATTTTAATGCTGAGGAGTGCTTTACTTCCAATTATGTGGTCAATTTTAGAATAAGTGTGATGTGGTGCTGAGAAGAATGTATATTCTGTTGATTTGGGGTGGAGAGTTCTGTAGATGTCTATCAGGTCTGCTTGGTGCAGAACTGAGTTCAAGTCCTAGATATCCTTGTTAACCTTTTGTCTCGTTGATCTGTCTAATGTTGACAGTGGAGTGTTGAAGTCTCCCATTATTATTGTGTGGGAGTCTAAGTCTCTTTGTAGGTCTCTAAGGACTTGCTTTATGAATCTGCGTGCTCACATATTGGGTGGATATATATTTAGGATTGTTAGCTCTTCTTGTTGAATTGATCCCTTTACCATTATGTAATGGCTTTCTTTGCCTCTTTTGATCTTTGATGGTTTAAAGTCTGTTTTATCAGAGACTAGAATTGCAGCCCCTGCTTTTTTTTTCTTTCCGTTTGCTTGGTAGATCTTCCTCCATCCCTTTGAGTCTACGTGCGTATCTGCACATGAGATGGGTCTGCTGAATACAGCACCCTGATGGTCTTGACTCTTTATCCAGTTTGCCAACCTGTGTCTTTTAACCGGGGCATTTAACCCATTTACATTTAAAGTTAACATTGTTATATGTGAATTTGATTCTGCCATTATGATGTTAGCTGGTTATTTTGCCCGTTAGTTGATGCAGTTTCTTCCTAGTATCGATGGTCTTTACAGTTTGGCATATTTTTGCAGTAGCTGGTACTGGTTGTTTCTTTCCATGTTTAGTGCTTCCTTCAGGAGCTCTTGTAGGGCAGGTCTGGTGGTGACAAAATCTCTCAGCATTTGCTTGTCTGTAAAGGATTTTATTTCTCCTTCACTTCTGGTTATGAAATTGGCTGGATATGAAATTCTGGGTTGAAAATTCTTTTCTTTAAGAATGTTGAATAATAGACCCCACTCTCTTCTGGCTTGTAGGGTGTTTGCCAAGAGATCCACTGTTAGTCTGATGGGCTTCCCTTTGTGGGTAACCCGACCTTTCTCTCTGGCTGCCCTTAACATTTTTTCCTGCATTTCAACTTTGGTGAATCTTACAATTATGTGTCTTGGGGTTGCTCTTCTCGAGGAGTATTTTTGTGGTGTTCTCTGTATTTCCTGAATTTGAATGCTGGCCTGCCTTGCTAGGTTGGGGAAGTTCTCCTGGTTAATATCCTGAAGTGTGTGTTCCAACTTGATTCCATTTCCCCATCACTTTCGGGTACACCAATCAAACATAGATTTGGTCTTTTCACATAGTC
>NW_016837489.1:0-632 GCF_001698545.2 Rhinopithecus bieti | reverse complement strand
GAATCAAAGGTTAGGATTAAAGGGTCTGGGAACTGAGATGTGAGAGATAATTTGATCATTGCTGTAGTGAACCACTTTGGGAATTTGTACTTTGTGTACCCTCAGCTTGAGGCTCTGTCCAACAGAATCAACTGGATTTTCACCAGATGATGTAGAATCATTACTACATGATTCTACTGACAGTAATGATTCTACTGACTAACACAACAACTACACATGGTCATTTTCTAGTTTCTCATGTTGTTAGAAGCAATTGAATCTCCGTACCATATGTCACAGAAAGAAGTAAAACTAAAACTCAAATGACTAATCAAGGAAGATTTTAGTTGTTAGTTCTTCCATGCCCTATAAATGCAAAATTGCAACAGAATCTGAAAGTGCACATTTATTAATGCCTTGTGGGGCAAACTCTGGATCAATGGGAAGAGAATTATGTGGAATCTGGTGCATAAATGTTTCCTTCTGTTGTCCAGAGGGGCATACAATTTTTCTTTTCTTGTCTTGTCTTGTCTTGTCTTGTCTTGTCTTGTCTTGTCTTGTCTTGCCTTGCCTTGCCTTGCCTTGCCTTGCCTTGCCTTTTCTTTTCTTTTATTTTTCTTTTAAGGCAGAGTTTTGCTCTTGTCGCCCAGGCT
>NW_016837488.1:0-2689 GCF_001698545.2 Rhinopithecus bieti | reverse complement strand
TTGTTGTTGTTGTTGTTATTATTTTACTGAAAGGATTTCACCTGCAGATTCTACCTGTAGGGGTCCACTAAGTGACAGGTCATTAGGGGCATTTGTTTAAGTCGTGAGTAGTAAAAAAAAAAAAAAAAAAAACTGCATTTACCATCAGCAACTTCTGGAGAAAAGAATAAAAAAATCAGTAACACAAACTTTGAATAGGTTTATCATAAAACATTTTTGAAACTTAGAAGAGACAATGTTCTAGAAAAGTCTATCAAACTCACTCCAAAAAGTAGGAAAATTGAATGGACCTACAGTCATTAAACAAATTAAAATTTAAGCTTCAATACATAAAGAACCATTTAAGCTACAAACACGAATTAAAATAAATAACCCTGTTCCTAGCACTTTGAAAGTTTTGAGGCCTGAGAGATCTTACAAGTCTTCAATAAACAGATAATCCCAATCTTACACAAGCTATCAGAAAGGCCTATAAAGAGGAAAGTTTCCGGTTCATTCATGAATATAGTATACCTTTCATACCAGGTCTGAATAAAGGTACATCAAATATAAGAACTAGAAATCTGCAAAAATTACAAACTTAGATAATCCGTCAGAAATTCAAAGCCTCTACATGAACAATGTGACAAGCTGACTGAGTATCCATGATGAAAATCATATTTTTTGTAACGTAATCTCAGTAGTGGCATCCATCACTTTGCTATATTTCATTTCTCAGAATCTAGTCACTGTGCCCCGCTGACATGAAAGGAGAGAGTAGTACAGAAGGATTTGATTACTGGAGGGTGAAAGTCATGGTGTGGCAAGGAGCCAAACATCAATTTGATCAACATGTAGATTATTTCCTTTTTTTTTTTTTTTGTCCATTAAAAATTATCCTGCTAAGAACACTTGTACATAAGTTGTTGTGTGAACATAAGTTTCCATTTCTAGTGAACAGGTCCCTAGAAATAGAGCTGCTTGGTCATATGGTAACTTCATGATTAATATTTTGAGAAGTTGTCAGCTGTTTTCTAAATCAGCCCCGTGGTTTTACACTTCCCACCAGCAGTGGTAGAGAATTGCAATTTCTCGACATTATCAACAGTGCTTGTTATTATATTTTTTTAATTATAGCCTTATTAGTAGGTATGTGAGGTACACTCTCCTTATGGTTTTCGTTTCCATTTTCCTCATGTCTAATGATGGAGCATTTTTCCATAATTAAGCATATTTTCATGTCTCATTGGCCACTTGTATATCTTATTTAGGGAGATATATTTCAAATATTTTGCTCATTTTTAACTGCATTATTTGTCTTCTAGTATTGAGGTATAAGATGTGGAGACTTGCATATAAGATACGCAAGCTATATGTATAGCTATTATATATACATATATCTTATATACAGATTCCTTATCAGATGTATGATGTGCAAGTATTTCTACCATTCTATGAGTTGTCTTTTCAACTTTGTTGATTGTGTCCTTTTAAGCACAGAATTGGTAAATTTTATTGAAATCTTATATACATGTATTCTATTTTAAGTATATATATGTATATATTTACCACCTGTGCTTTTGATGTCATAACTTTACAAAACTATTGCCCATTCCAAGGTCACTGAGGGTTCCTTATATGATTTCTTCCAAGTGTTTGACAATTTTATCTTTTAAATTTGTCTGTGATCCATTTTGAATTAATTTCTATGTGTAGCATAAAAATGGTAAGAAATTGGCCAGGCATGGTGGCTCTCACCTGTCATCCGAGCACATTGGGAGGCTGAGGCAGGCGGATCACCTGAGGTCGGGAGTTTGAGACCAGCCTGACTAACATGGAGGAACCCCATTGAATATTCTTCTCCATTGAATTTCCATGACACATTTATCAAAAAAAAAAAAAAAAAAACTAGCTGTAAATGAGAGAAATTATTCCTGGATTCTGAATTCTCTACCACTGAAATCTGTGTTTATCATTATGCCAATTCCACAAAATCTTGATTATTGTAGTTTTGTAGTAAATTTTGAAATCTAGAAGCATAAGCCCTCCAATGTTGCTTTTCTTTATCCAGATTACTTTGGCTATTCTGAATTTCCATGAATCTTAGAATCAGCCTCTCAAATTCTGCAAAAAGGCCAGCTGGGACACCGATAGGGATTGTGATAAATCCATAGATCAATTTGGGGAGAATTTTCACCATTATATTATATTATATTAGTCACTGAACAAGAGATATATTTTCATTTATTTAGATTGCTGATTTCATTTACCAGTGTTTTGTCATTTTTAGTATACAACACTTGAACTTTTTAAAAAGTGAATTTCTAAAATTTTATTCTTTCTATGTTAACACAATGAAATTGTTTCTTGATATCATTTTGAATTGTTCATTGGTAGTATATGGTTTATCCTACAGAATGTTTCTTGTATGTTTGAGAACTCTGTATGTTTTGCTGGTGTTGGGTGAGGCATTTTGCTGATGTCTGTATAATCCAGTTGGATTAGAATATTTTCAAGTGTTCTACTTCCTTATTGATCTTTTAAGTGTTCTACTCACTATTCCAGTGGTGAATTGAGGTGTATTACTACTGAATTATCTACTTCTCCTTTTAATTCTGTCAGTTTTTGTTTCACGTATTTTGTTTTGCTTCTTTATTATTATTATTATTATACTTTAAGTTCTGGAATACATGTACAGAACATGCAGGTT
>NW_016837487.1:0-1408 GCF_001698545.2 Rhinopithecus bieti | reverse complement strand
TATATTTCCTTTTACACTACAGGTCCCAGGGGGTCCCAAATATCAATTTGCAGATTCCAGCAAAGGAGAGTTAGCAAACAGCTTCCTGAGGAATAAGTTGGAACACTGTGGGATGAATTCACAGAACACGAAGAAGTTTCTCAGAAAGCTTCTTTCACGTTTCTAACTGATGATATCACCCTGATCTGCGTAGGCCTCAATGCAATCCAAAGAAGCACTTCTCAGTTTCCTCCAAGACAGTGTTAGTGGACTGCTCCACGAAACATAAGTGTAACTCTGTGAGATGAATTCACACATCACCAAGAAGGTTCTAAGAAAGCTTCTTTCTAGTTTTCGTCAGAGGATATTTCCTTTGTCACCGTAAGCTTCATTGCGCTAAGAAGTATCCCATTGCAGATTTCCAGAAAACTGTGTTAACAAACTCTTGACTGAAGAGAAACGTGTAACACCGTGAGTTGCATTCACACATTGCAATGCAGTATCTCAGAAGGCTTCTTTCCAGTTTTCATGTGAGGATATTTCCTTTTTCACCATAGCCCTCAGTGAGTTTCCAAATACCACCTTGCAGAATCCACGACATCAGTGTTAGCAACTGTTCCAAGAAGAGAAGGGGGAAACTCTGTGTGGTGAAGTCACACATCACAAAGCAATCTCTCAGAAAGCTTCTCTCTAGTTATTACCGAGTATACTTCCCTTTAAACTGCAGTTCCCAATGGGGTCCTAAATATCACTTTGCAAATTGCACCTAAAGAGAGTTAGCAAACTGCTTCCTGAGGAATAAGTTGGAACACTGTGGGATGAATTCACAGAATACAGCGAAGTTTCTCATAAAGCTTCTTTCATGTCTCTAACTGATGATATGTCCCTTATCAGCGTTAGCCTCAATGCATTCCAAAGCAGCACTTCTCAGGTTCTTCTAAGAGAGTGTTAGTGGACTGCTCCACGAAAAATAAGTGTAACCTTGTGAGGTGAATTCACACATCACCAAGAAGTTTCTAGGAAAGCTTCTTTCTAGTTTTCATCTGAGGATATTTCCTTTGTCACCGTAAGCTTCATTGCGTTCAGAAGTATCCCATTGCAGATTACCAGTAAACTGTGTTAACAAACTGTTCACTGAAGAGAAACGTGTAACTCCGTGAGTTGCATTCACAAATTGCAATGCAGTATCTCAGAAGGCTTCTTTCCAATTTTCATGTGAGGATATTTCCTTTTTCACCATAGCCCTCAGTGAGCTTCCAAATATCACTTTGCAGAATCCACGGCATCAGTGTTAGCAAGCTGTTCCAAGAACGGAAGGGTGGAACTATGTGTGATGAAGTCACACATCAGGAAACAATCTCTCAGAAAGCTTCTCTCTGGTTATTATCTGAGTATATTTCCCTTTACACTACAGGTCCACTGGCGTCCC
>NW_016837486.1:0-1532 GCF_001698545.2 Rhinopithecus bieti | reverse complement strand
AAAGGAAAAAAAAATTATAGATTCCTCAAAAAAACTGAAAATGCAACTACCATATGATCCAGCAATCCCACTACTGGGTATACCTCCAAAGCAAATGAAAACAGTATCAGAGATCACAAAGTCTCAATAGGCATAGGAGATTTTCTTCATTAAATGGTTTCGAGAAAACTGATGTTTATAAGAAAAAGAACGAAATAAGACCCTTCTGGTATAGAATACACAAAAATCAACTCGAAATGGATTGAAGACCTAAACACAAGACCTGAAATTATACATCATCATCATTAAACGTCTGTAAGAAAAAAGGGGGTGGGGGAGCTGGTGGAGCACTTAGTTTTGGGGCAACTTACATCTAGGCTCACAGTTTGGAAACGGGAAAAGAAAAAACGGAAAAAAAAAGAAAGCAGAGGGTAAAACCTAGTCAAGAATTGAACGGCTTGTGAATATATTTATTTTTTAAATTGGGAAAGTGAATCACAGGTAACAAAAGCAAAAACAACCAGGTGGGGCTACATCCAACTGGAAAGCTTCTGTACAGAAAGAAAACAATGAACCAAATGAAAAAGAATCCTACAAATGGGGAGAAAGTTTGGGGGAAGCATGTATCTGCTAAGGGATTGTTACAAAAAATATGCAATACCTTCACCGTGCTCAACAGCAATAACAACAACGAGATCATCAACACCAAAGTGGGCAGGGACTCAGCACAGACATTTCTGCACAGCGGACATAACACTGAGCAGCATGGAGAGAACCAGGTCCTCAGCATCACCGTCATCATGGGCAAGTCCCCGTCAGGCTCGCACCCGGGCGTCCGTTCTCCCGGTCAGGTGGTCGTGTCCGGATGGACAGGAGGGGACACAGGCTTCTTTGGGGGTGGGGGATTGGTGGGGGTGAAAGAGTCCTGATGTTTCCCGATGGCAGGAAGGCAAATTTAAAAATCCATCAAATCCTGGAGGCCGCTGGGATCTTTTTTCCTCCGTCTGACGCCTGGCCAGGAGGCAGCCAAACACCCAGGCCTGGTCCCAACTCCCATCTGGGCCGGGCTTCCCCTTCCTCCTGGGGCTTTCCTCTCTATCTATATAGGACAGGTTCCCTCAGAAAAAGTCCTCAAACCCCCAAAATACCACAGTCCGCTACACTTGCCACCCTCAAAAGTCCTCAGGGAACAAAATTAATGGTAAAATAAATACTAAAATACTATGAGAGAAAGAGGAAAACTAGTGAGAAGGTGAGCATGAAGAGAAAGTTCCAGGAAACAAGCTTCTGTAGTCACCGTGTAGAAAAAAGTGCCCTGGAAAAGCTGAGCGCACGCAGCTCCCGCCTAAGCAGTCAGGGCCACAGACAGGAGCGGTTTCCTCCCCGAGACGAGTCTCCAAGTCATCCCCACGCCGCCGCAGTGCGCCCTCAGGCGGGTCCGGAAGGAACGGGAGCCATTCTCCATCTTCCCAGTATGGACGCCACGCCAAGCACGCCACGAAGCCTCTGCGGTGAGAACACGCATGCGCACCATGTGGCGCAGAAAAGGCGGT
>NW_016837485.1:0-663 GCF_001698545.2 Rhinopithecus bieti | reverse complement strand
GATTACCTTACAAATGAGACTGGATGTCATCTCAGTCTCTTATCTATGGTATGTCTTTTTACTGACATGATGAAATAAAGAAGGATAAGAAAGGTGCAGACCTGGGCATATTACTTTGGGAAGTGGTGGGAAGATTAGATGGTTCTTGCCTCATGCGATCTAATTTTTGTATGAATTACTGGGCAAGATGCCAGGTGAGTGAATGTTACAAGGATGTGGAGAAGATTATTAGAGATGTTGGGATTCTGAAGAAACGATTTTCTCAGAGAAACATAAATTTAATGATTTCTGGACAATGTTTATGGCCAATTTGGTGTGTGGGTAGTTTTGAATTTGTGCTGACACCACCTGGCCACTTTTCTACATTCTCTCTGGCTCAGCTGAGTGATGTCATTGAGCAAAGATAATGCAGGATTCATCCAGGTGGGGGATTGTACCAGAGAAAGGGAGAGCAGTAAATCAAGGAGTTAAGGCACTCATGAGAAAGTGACTATCTCAAGTGGATGAAGTGAAAGAAGACCAGCTGGGGTTTTTAGTGTTTGTTATCTGGGGCAAAGAGGTGTGTGTTTTGATGGGTCAGCTTGTCATTTGTGTATTCTCTTAAGAGACAAAATAATGGAATTGATGGATTATGGTTCTGGACCAAGTGGAAGAACTCTTAAA
>NW_016837484.1:0-2746 GCF_001698545.2 Rhinopithecus bieti | reverse complement strand
TAGACTTTCAGCCAAAGCCTCTATGGCTTCTTGAATTTGGGTGGTTAGAGATCAGGAAGATTGTACAGTGTAGGCAAGACCCCAGTTCCAAGCCCTGACGCCACTAAGGAGGAGGCTAGAGAAATTCCGATGACTAAGGGAAGGAAGATGGCCCATTTTTGGAGATTATTAGGAGGAGAGTTAAATTGTAGGGTGAGTTCAGCCACTTCTGCTTTGCTATATAGAGTTAAGCTAGGTACCAGAGACATTGGGATGCAGAGGGATTGGTTGATGGATGCATGGTTAAGGACCTTGAAGAGGGTTTTATTACATCAGAAATAACCTCCAACGGGGGCTGTCTGGATTTTATTGGGTGGTTGGGTGTACTTACACCAGGAGGAGTTTGGGGCAGAGTAGCAGAAAGGGAGGATTGGATTTTTTGGGTTTTGGTATAGTGGGACTTGGAGTAAGAACGGTTTTGGGAGGTGCTTGTAGAGCCAGCTGTAGCCTTGAAAGCAGTAGGTAAAGGGACTGCCACTAAGGGGGCTTCTTTAAGGGCTGCACAGAGGAAACAGTGGGGGAGATGTGTTATGTTAGCTGCCCTGTTAAGTTTAACCCTTGACAGACTAGCTTTAACCATGAGAAGGGGTCTTTGTTGGAGGAGTGTAGTTGATCTTGTATGGAGGAGTGTAGTTGATCTTGTAGGGCCTGTCTTGTGATTGTATGGCTAAGGTTAAATTTTGTAGATGTTTTATATTTTTAGGGAGGGAGTTTTCCTGTTGGACTAGTGTCCTTTTGATTAAGAGGGTGGCAGCAGGTTATGAGTGCCAAGGTTGATTGTAAAATCCCCCTTTTACTCAGTTGGCCCATCGGGGGTCCCATGGGTCTCGGATATTTAGTTGATTTTGATAGGGTACAGACTGTACATTTTGGGTGAAGACGTGATCCCCATTCTTTGCATAGTGGATTTTACAATATTGATAGGGGCATCCTAGGTTTGTTTCTTGCCAGTAGTTTTTACAATTGTAGTGAGTCTGGTCATATAGGAAGCAGAGAGATCCTCCTCCTGGGGGACTTCTAATGGAGGCTAGGGTGAAATTTATGGTGAGGAGGGATTGACAACCTGAGGGTGGACAGTCAGCAGTACCTTGTACCTGTGAGTGCTGCTTATTGTTCTCTGACCAAGTTTCAACTATGGAGAATCTCCATACGAAAGTTGGGTTAGCAGTGGAGATTGGAGTGCAAGAGAAAAATAGTAATATAAGTATAAAATAGGACTTCATCTTGAGTGTAATTAGAGTACAACTTGCCACTGAAGATGTTCTATAAAGGTGAGTAAGCGGGAAAACCACTGTGATGGGCTATGATCTGGGGGCAAGTAGGGATCTGGGGTAATATACTGGAATTCTGTTATGTTTATATAGAGTATAGTGAGAAACCGGAATAAGTGTAAGAGGTCAGGGAACATGAGGTGGTTAAGAGAGTTTGGTGAGTTTGAGGCGGGTAGGGGCAAGTCTAGTAGATGTCCACTGATCGTCTTCTGTGGGGGCTTTCTTTAATTGTGATATATGGACCCAGTTTGTGTGTCCTATAAGTTTGGCTGCTGTGTATGTGGATAGGAGGACAGTATATGGGCCTTTCCACTTGGGCTGGAGATCTTTGGCTTGGATATCCTTTAAGTATACTTAGTCCCCTGGGCTAAGAGAGAGATGTGGGCTATAGGTGTCTGTTGGAGGGGGGTGTGCTAGTTCGGCATGCTGTCTTAGGAGTTGTCTTAAGAGGGTTAGGTATGGAAGATAATTTGCCACTGGGGAGGAAAGAGTGGGTAACTGCTGGAGGGTGAGGGGCCGGCCGTAGACTAGTTCAAATGGACTGAGGCCTGTCGGACTCCGTGGGGCTGCTCGCAGCTGGGTTAGGGCCAGGGGAGGAGAGTTACCCACGATTGTCGAGTCTCGAGGGAGAGTTTGGTGAGCCCATTGGCCTTCTCTACTTTACCAGAGGACTGAGGTCTATAAGGGATGTGGAGTTTCCACGTAATGTGTAGGAGCGTTGCCACTTGCTGGACTACTTTGGAGATCAACGCTGGGCCGTTGTCAGACTGGAGAGTAAGTGGGAGGCCAAACCTAGGAATAATGTGTTCAATGAGTATGGAGGCAACTATATTGGCGGTTTCTCCTGTAGTAGGATAGGCTTCTATCCATCCTGAAAAGGTATCAACGAGGGTTAAGAGATACTTGAATTTTTTATGTCTTGGCATGTGGGTAAATTCAATTTGCCAATCTTCGCCTGGTTGGTGCCCTCTGAGTTGATGGCTTCGATGGGGGTTGCGCAAGGTGCCTTGAGGGTTTGATTTGAGACATGTGGAGCACTGTTGATTGATTGTAATTAGGTGTTTCATGAGTGTGGTGCAGTGAATGAGGGGGCTTAGGAGGTTATATAGAGCTTTGGGTCCTATGTGCAAGGAATTATGTAAGTCTTTTAGAATGGTGTGGAGTTGTGTTTTAGGAATAACTAATTTATTATTGAGGTAAATCCAATTGTCTGGAGCTAGTTTGGCTGTTGAATCTTGTAATAGTTTAGTCTTTTCCTCTTGGGTATAGTTAGGGATGTATTGAGGAGAAAGAAAACAAACAGAAGGAAGTGTGGGAGTGGAGAATCTGGCAGCCGATTTGGCAGTGGTGTCAGCAAAATCATTACCAGCCGCCACTGGATTAGATGGAGTCTGATGACCTTTACAGTGTATGATGGCTGCTCTGGAAGGTGCTGA
>NW_016837483.1:0-633 GCF_001698545.2 Rhinopithecus bieti | reverse complement strand
GGATTGAGCCACCACAACTGGCCTATATTTAATCTTAAGGTTCTTACTTAAGTAATTACCTGAAATTCACAGGCTATAAAAATGGTTTAGAGAAAAATAACTTTAAATGGTGACTACCACAATTTTTATGAATAATCTAGGTAAACTATTAAAATAACAATGTGATAGGTTTGGTTGTGTCCCCACCCAAATCTCATCTTGAATCTCCATGTGTTGTGGGAGGGAACAACTGGGATGTAACTGAACCATGTAGGCAGGTCTTTCCCCTGCTATTCTCATGATAGTAAGTCTCACAAGATGTGATGATTATTATAAGGGGCAATTTTTCTACACAAGCCCTTTTTGCCTGTTGCCATCAATGTAACACGTGACTTGCTGCTCTTGCCTTCTGTCATGATTGTGAAGCCTCCCAAGCCATGTGGAACTGTAAGTTTAATAACCCTCTTTCTTTTGTAAATTGCCCAGTCTCAGGTATGTCTTTATCAGCAGTGTGAAAACGCACTAATACACTAGGTAAATGAAATGGAATAAATATTTAGAAACAAATTTGTCATATTTTAGGATCTAAACTTACGTTAAATATTTTATTAAATGTCTGAAATTTCTAGGTATTTTCTAATTTAAATGTACATG
>NW_016837482.1:0-2743 GCF_001698545.2 Rhinopithecus bieti | reverse complement strand
GGAATATTTTAGGTAGAAACATGTGGATTGGCTGTCAACTGAAAAAGTTTTGTTTACACTTTCTGATTAAAATAAAGGCAGTACCAACATTACAACTGCATATTGTGGCACTATTCACAATAGCAAAGACTTGGAGCCAATCCAAATGTCCATCAATGATGGACTGGATTAAGAAAATGTGGCACATATATACCATGGAATATTATGCAGCCATAAAAAAGGATGAGTTCATGTCCTTTGTAGGGACATGGATGCAGCTGGAAACCATCATTCTCAGCAAACTATCACAAGGACAGAAAACCAAACACCACATGTTCTCACTCATAGGTGGGAGCTGAACAATGAGAACACATGGACACAGGAAGGAGAACATCACATACCAGGGACTGTCGGGGGATGGGAGGCTGTGGGAGGGATAGCATTAGGAGATATACCTAATGTAAATGATGAGTTGATGGGTGCAGCAAACCAACATGGCACATGTATACCTATGTAATGAACCTGCACGTTGTGCATACGTACCCTAGAACTTAAAGTATAATAATTTAAAAAAATCCTTGATGAATTAGTATTGGAGTCTTAGACAAAGCCATGGAGATAATAAAGAAACATCTTATAATGCCACATTAACTACATTCTGGAGGTTGCAGAGAATAGTATTGTGTGATAAAATATGGACTTTAGACTTTGAAAATCTGAAGTCAAACATGACTAAAAAGAGGTATCCCTGGATATAAAATTAACATAAAAGTGAATTGTCTTTCTATACACTAGCAATGAATACAAGGAAAATCAAAATTAAAATACAATGCCATTAATAATCACTCAGAGAAAAAATGAAATGTTTAGTTATAAACCCAATAAAACAAGTATAAGACCTATATATTGAAAACTATGATACACTGATGAAATATATCAAAGATGGTATAGATAAATTGACATATAAACCATGTTCATAGATTGGAAGACTCAACTTGGTAAATATATCAGTTCTCAGTAAATTGATAAACAGGGTCAACATAATGCTATTGACACCCCAGAAAGATACTCTGTACTTATGGATAAGATTACTTGGAAAGTCATATGGAGAGAAAAATACACTAGGATTGATGAAATGATTTTGAAAAGGAAGAATAAAGTGGGAGAAGTCAGTCTATCTAATTACAAAACTTTTTGTAACTATTATTTTTAGAGGGGACAGACACATAGAATGGAACCAAACAAAAGAGAAATAGAACTACATGTATATAGTCGTTTGATTTTTGGCATAGGCATAAATGTGATTCAATGGAGGAATGATAGACATTTCAACAAATGGTGATGAAACACGTGCATACCAATAGGCAAACATTGACCTTAAACTAAATCTGTCACTTAATTAAAAACTTAACCCAGAATGCATCATTGACTTAAACATAAAACTTCAAAATATAAAACTATTAGAAGTAAACACAGGATAAAATCTTTGGAACATAGGGCTAAGCAAAAAAATATTTAAACATGACACCAGAAAAAAATGATGCATAATTTTTGGAAATGATAAATTGGACTTCATCACAAGTAAAACCTTTTGGTCTGCAAAGGCCTCTATTATGAGGAAGAAAAGACAAGCTACAGACTGGGAGAATATTTGCAAACTATCTTTATATTTAAAATATATAAATAACTCAAGGTACAGTATACATTCAACAATAAAAGCTACAAATGGACAAAAGACATGAAAAACATTTCACAGAGGAGTATCTGCACATGGCAAATAAGTGATAAAACATGTGTGATATCATGAGTCGTTATAGAAATTCAGATTAAAACCACAAGACATATCACTAGACACCTATTAGACCGTTAAAATAGAAAATAGTGGCATACCAAATGCTGCTGCTGATGCAGCATATGTACCTCTGATACCTTGTTATTAGGAATGTAAAATAGTACAACCACTCCTGAAAACTGTTTCGTCAGTTTTTTAAAAAACTAAACACACATTTACCATATGACCTAACAATTGCCTTCTTGGGCATTTATCCCAGATAAATGAAAACTTAGTCCACACAGAGACCTGTACATGATTGTTCGTATTTGTATTAGCCTAAACTGGAAAAAAAGTGTTATATAATAGGTAAGTAGTGAACCAAACTTTGACACAGCCATATCATGGAATATTACTCAGCAATAATAAAGAACAAACTATTGGTACTTGCAACAACTTAAAATGAATCTCAGGGGCGTGATGCTGGGTAAATAAAAGGGTTACATGTAGTATGGTTTTTTTATTTAAATAATACTATTTATTGAAAGAAGTTTATTTACATTCTTCAAAATGGCAAAATTATAGAGATGAAGAACAGATTTTAGGTTTCCAGGATTTGGTTTGGGTAGGGGAAGGTGATGTGGCCATACAAGCAAGGAGTGTTCTTATGGTGATAGAATAGTTCTATGCTTTGATTGTGGTGGTTATTACATGACCCTATACATGTAATATATGGAAACAAAAATGTATACACATTGTAGCAGTGTCAATTTTCTGGATTCAATATAATACTAAAGCTATGCAAGATGTCACCATTTGATGAGAGCTGAATGAAGATTAAAGAGAAACTATCTGTAATAGTTTGGCAACTTTTTGTGAATCTGTAATTATTCAAAATAGCAAGTTAATGAAGAAGAGATAAAATGTCTCTAAATGTGAATAAATTTTCGAAATGCCGTACCAAAGAGGAAAGACTTAATTATCATCCTAATA